>NC_135543.1:1183690-1471190 GCF_045843805.1 Urocitellus parryii
AGCCCGACATGATGCTCACATGGAAGTCTCTGCACAGAATGGCCTGAGTAACCGAGGGGGGAACTCTGTAACATCAGAGGGGTACTCACCGCCACTCGGAGGCGGTGAGGTTGATGGAAATTGAACCACAGCTGGCTGGGATCAGGCTGCTGGAGTCAGAGGGTGGCAGGGAGGTGCGCTGGCCTCCAGGAGCCTGCCTCGCCCCACCTCCCCTGTTTCCACGCTGCCTGGGTGGTTTGGTGTCTGCAGTGGACAGTTCTCAGCAGATGCTGACTGTGTTTGCACGTCCACGCCAGGTGCCACACAACTCATGTGCTATGGAGCTCCCGCTGTTAAGGAGTGCGACTTGATGACCCCAAGTCACCTCACCTAAGGCCAGCACATCCCAGCAGCCCAGAAACCTAGTGCCCCAGCAGCATGCCTGCTTCTGCCCAGCATCGTCCTTCTCCTGACTCCTGGCTGGGCTCGGCAGCCCGCGGGCCCTCCTGTTCCTGTGTGTGTGTGTGTGTGTGTGTGTGTGTGTGTGTGTGTGTGTTTAGGATCTTACAGGCTCACAGAGGGGCGGTTCCGCTTCCCGCTTCCGACCCGGATACCTCCTACTTCTCTTCCTGGCCTTAGGCCCAGGGGAGCCTCCTGCACCAGGTGGAGCCGAGTGGTGGCAGCTGACAGCCTGGTCATGTTTCTGAGGAGCTCAGCTCCCATCTGCACCACGGGGATTAGGTCTGTAGAAGCCCTGTCCCTCCTGCTTCTGCTTGAGCAGTGCTTTGTCAGGAGCTGCAGGTCCCTTCAGAACGTGGTGCGTCCAGCGTCTCGAGCCTCGTTCTGTGCCGAGCTGCACTGCAATGACCCAGGGCAGTGTGGACGTCCTGTGTTCTTGGTGCCCGCTGGACTGCTGCTCCTGGGCGGGCTGAGGATGCTGTGGCCACACTGGTCACTGCAGCCTCCCCTGCTGCCCAGTTTTGACCCTGCTCAAGCACAGCAGGCAGAAGGGGTGCGTCCAGTCACCAGAGGAGGCTAGTTTCTGGAAGGCACGTAGACTTCTTGCTGAGGCCCTGCGCTCTTCTTATCTCCATGGTGATTCCTTCCCGACGTGTGCGTGTGCACGATAGCTCATGGACACAGACAATGACAACCAGCATTGACCAGAGACTGACGGTGGCCCCCTCTGTACCCAGGACACCAGGGCTGGTGGGTTGTCATTATCAGGAATCCCATTTTACAACCCCGGGACCCCACCTACAAGGGCCTCTCCTTGACCTTGAACTTCACAACTGCTGGTCTTCAGAGCCCAGCTGGTGCCCAGGCCCAGGTTCCAGCCCTCACATTTTCCCACTCAAACTGGGTGCCTCTCATCTTGAAATTGACTGATGGCTCGCACTCTGTGGGTTTTGAATGTTAATTGCTCGCAGTTAATTAAAAAATCCTGGGGTCAGCCACAGACTGTGATTTAAAAGCACATTTTTCTTATTGCACAAGATGGAATTGAAATGAAATGTGATTTTTACAAAGATTTATGGAAATGTTTAATTTGTTAAAGAATCAGTCATCTTAAGGGCATGGTTTTGACGCTGGTCTGACTCCCACGAGGACACACAGGGACATCGGGGTTTCCAGGAGTGCACAGGAGGAAGTGTTTGGAGGACAGGTGGCAGAGATGATGGTAGATGTCACAGGGAGGGGCAGGGACCACCAGGACCCTCGTCCTACAGGTCCCTAGAGGCTCTGCCCCTTCCTCTCTCACCCTCTGGCTTTACCTCCAGTGATGATGCTTCTCCTTGGCTGGCCATGGCCCGGCCTTGGCCTGTCACTCAGGATAAAGTGACACGAAGTGACACGAAGACTGAAGGGCGGGAGTGGATCCCACTCCAGCCCTCGTGCAGCTGGGGACCAAGGAAATGGACATTTGGGGGCCGCAGAGACCACAGAGGCGCTGTGGCTGGAGCGGCAGGTGTGGGGAAGTGAGAAGAACACTCTAGAGGGTCCACTCGTGCTAGGAGCCACAGCAAAAATATTGATACAGGCACCTTTGGGTTTAGTGACTGCCAACCAGCCATTCAGATTATGATTATGTTAAGTTACATTATGGTAATTGTCTCCTGCTGTTTACCTGGGCCCCTTTCGGGACTCAGGTTACTCATGTCACTCTTGTAATGGGAGAGTTCCCATTGGTTGGGAAAGGATGGTAGGAGGGTGTTCCGGGGGAAATGGAGCCCCCCCCCCCCCCCCCGCTCAGGTAGGAGACACGTGGATGGACCCACTTGTTAGGGGACGCACACGGCCTCTCACAAAATAAAACTTTGTCTCAGTTTGACTGGTTTTTGTGCCCAACCGGGTTGCAAGATTGCAAGCCCGCGTGCACTGACAGCCCAGCAGGGAAGCGCTCAGCAGGGGTGCGGCAGGCAGTGCTCGGCAGGAGCGGGGCTCAGCCAGCTCACTCGGTCTGGGGCCGAGAAGCCTGCGGCACATTCGGCCATCTTCCCCACTGTCAGAAACCGCAGCACCCGGGCCTTGGACCCCACAGGGTGCCTCCTCTCCCTGGGGCAGCACCGGCCCTCAAGGTGCCTCCTTGGAGTACAGAGGACTCCGCAGCTCATCCTCACACGGGGACTCCTGCACCTCCGCAGGGTGAGCGGGCCACACGGGGCCTCGGCCAGGCCTGGGTGGGAGGCGGGCCTTTCTGCCCTCCTCGGGACGGCCATCAGACAGGAGCTGGACGCAGCTTCTCGGGGCCTGGCGGGAGCAGGGTGCAGAGAAGAGACCCTGACAGAAGAGGGCGTCCCACCTGCTCATCGGGTTTTAGATCCCTTTCAGAGTCCACCTACCCGCCTGTCCCTCGATGGTCGGTTCTCCCACCAGACCCTGTCAAGAAGCCAGTAGAGGAGCTGGCGTACACGTAGGCGTTTGTGGAGCAGATTTTACAATGGCAGCCAGTGCTGAGGATCCCCGGGGACTTTACCTGAGGCCTCAGTCCAGGGTCCCCGAGCCTTGCCCTGGCCTTGCACCTCGTGGGACCCCTGGGGGTGGCTCCACAGAGCCAGGACTCTGTAGCTGTGGTGTCGGGGCAGCACCCCTCACAGGCAACCCCTCGAGCGAGCGGGGTTCTGGCACAGCAGGCTGGCTCTGCAGTTAGGGTCGGAGGCTGCCCCTGGGCTGGTGGAGAAGGAAGGACTGTCCACCATGTGTCTCGGCTCCCTGTCCTTGTTCAGAGCGGGATCCAGAGAGAGGGGGCGGCTGTCTGTGCCCAGGCACGGACCCCCGTACGCCCCCCTCCTTCATGTCAGGAGTGAAGTCTCGGGGGGATGCAGAAGCTGAGGTCAGGGACTGCCTCTCATCAGGAGCCACCACAGGGTCCCTGGCCTTAGGGGTGCGCCCTCCTGTGTGGCCTGGCCTGCATGCTCCCTCAGTAACAGCACTTGGTGGCTCCCGTCCGGGCTGGGGTCAGCAGTGGCCCTGAATTCACAACCTGCCTGCTTCTGCTCCGGAGCTCGTAATAAACTGGTGGCCTGCGGCCCCTCTCTTAAACGGCCAGGCAGGCAGGTGAGCTTTACAGCCCAAGCCATCAACTGTAAACCGCCGAACCCAATCAGGCAGGGTGCAGAGTGACCCTTTAAACTGAGTGTGGAACTGGGAGATGGCTCTGGCCCACTTGGGATCACTTCCTTCCCCAAGTGGGGCCATAACAGCAGGTGAGTTCCGGGGACTGGGCGCCGTCAGACCCAGAGCCTGGACCCGGGTCTCCGGCCTGGCCATCTGGCCACAGGCGTGTGCCATGTCCAGACACCAGGCTTATGTACTTGTAAATCTACGCAGTGTCTCTCTCAGGTCTGATTTTAATTTGGGTAATATTCCTGTTAATAATAACATCTAATTACAACATCCATTAAAAGTTAGTAACATTAATTTAACAGGGAGGAAATCTAATAGAGTTCTTAGAGTGATATTGGCATTTTTCCATTAAATTAATGTTACAAACTTTTAACAGGATGTCTTAAATAGGCATCGTTAGTGTTGGGAATATTAAACAAATTAAATTCAGGCCTGTAATACGAGGTGGGAGCCTATTTACGAATCCAAAAAAGGTGTCTGCTGGTCTCTTTCATCCCCTTAAAGCGACCAGCAGGAAGCATGTGGGGCTCGGCAGAGGCTGCACAATGGGGCCTTCTGGAAGCTTCTGTGGGGAATAGCATGCTCCTCAGCCCTGCTCATTCCCTGGAACCTACACAGATAGGACGGGGCGGGCGGCACTGCACCCGTGTTCTGGACTTCCTCTCTGAAACCCGTCGTTTCCCCTGAGTTTGGTCCTCACCTGAGGAAGTGAGGTCACTGGGCCCTGTAGTGTCCTCTGCCTGCTGGGACACTGTGGGCCTAGGGTCACCTGAAAAGTGGGTGTGTCTGGGCAGGCACCAAGGGCAGGAGGGGCCAGCCCTCTGACCCTGAAATCGCTGGGTGCTGGGAGTCAGCACTTCCTCTCAGGAGCAGGATACCCTGGTGCCTGGTCAGGGTCAGAGAGCGAGGGCTGGAATTTAAATGCCCCCGTTGCCCGTGTGAGAAAACGGAGTCTGTTTGGCATTGACGCAACCCGGAGCACGGTGACCGAGACGGTTCCACTCAACTGTCCCATAAAAGCCCACACTGTGAGCTACTCGGGCTTCTTCAGGGGCAGGATCAGAGAGGGTGGCCATGGAGATGAGCCTGGTCACTTGGGAGAGGGCTGCAGCCTTGGCCGGCTTCCTGGAGGCCTGTCCACCATGTGTCTCGGCTCCCTGTCCTTGTTCAGAGAGGGATCCAGAGAGAGAGGGGCGGCTTCTGTGCCCAGGCACGGGCCCCTGGACGTCTCCCTCCTCATGTCAGGAGTGAAGTCTCGGGGGGATGCAGAAGCTGAGGTCAGGCACATTCAGTTCCTAAGATGAGAGGCTGAGCCGCAGGGGTTGTGGGCACGAAGCTTGGACACACTGAGTTCTGCTGTCAGTTAAAACATGGCAGTGGCTGGATAGTCTCGAGTAAGTCATTTAATGCCGGGAGCCACAGTTTCCCCATTCTTAAGGTGGAAATGAGTACACTTAGCAGCCTTTTGGGGAACAAAGATCTATTATGCAAAGTACAGTGGGATCCCCTGATTGACCTAAGATTCAGAAAAAATCAATCAAAACACACTGGCTCTGAGTCAAAGCAGAATCCTCGGGGCTCATGGTCACCTGCAGCCCGGGGAGCAGTGTCCACTCTGCAGGGTGCCCTGGGAAGGTTAGGAGGTGGAGAGACCACACATGTCAACCAAAGCAAAGTGCTCTGTGGAGTTGACATGCAGACGCCTGTCCACCCAGTTGGGCTGAGCACTGGCCACATGGTTCCGTGCTCACCCTGGGCATCTGGAGCTTGGGTTGACCAGTGACCATGGGGCCTGACGACTGCTGAGGTGAGTTTCTGTGGAAGCCCTTGCACAGGGCCTGTGTACAGCCCTTAGGGGTTTCTAGTTTGTACTTAGTCTGGGTATCAGGTCAGCCTGTGGTGCACAAAATCACGGTGGACCCGGGATGACTGGGGAGGTGGGAGGGGCTGGGTGGAGTGTGAGCCAGTGGTCCTGGCAGACCTGAAAACTAGGGCCTCCTCCAAGGTCCACAAAACCACAACCCTGTGCGCCACTTCCCTGTGGGACTTCCAGTGACGGCTCCGTGGCCCTGGCCCTTGTGTCTCTCTGGTGGCAGCTTCATGGGGACGTCACTCATGTCTGGGAAAGTTGTGAGAACTGGGTGTCTTGGTCACATCCAGCTCAACCTGCTGTCGTGTGGGAATCCCGGATCCTTTCTAGACCTGTGGACTGGCCTGCATTCAGGATCAGACCTCACGGGACCTGCTCCGTGCACACTGCCTGAGGCACCTGGGATACCTGCAGGGAGGCCCTTCTGCAGGGGACCACACACATCTGCCCACACGTGTCCAGAACAGGGTGGCCTGGGCGCCAGCATGGACGTCATCTGAGTGGGAGCATTTGGGGTGCAGAGGCCACGTCTGCCCCCCGGCTGTGTGACTTCCGTGTAGCCACTTGTGCTCAGCTGCAAGGTGCAGCTGAGACATGGTCCTCCCAGGGGTGGTGTGAGGTTTAGAGATGATGCTAAAGCCCTCAGCTCCTGTGTCCTGCAGAGTGCTGGATGAACACGTGGACGGGATTTGATGTTTTCAAACATCAGCGTAAAAGAGAAAGGGATCAAATGAGTTTCTAAAGGTCTTTCTGCACCTATGGTTTACTGAAGAGTCTCTATGTCTATAACTGCAACAGAAAAGACTTGTGGTAGCTCCTTTGCTATTCATATCAGCGCTGTCTCTAGAGATTGAACGGATATAGGACAGACATACTATAAAAGTGCTGATTGAAGTCAGTATGTTACAAACAGCTTCACGTTTAAATGCTCTGGAATGAAAATGGAGATGGGAGAAGGGGCCTCTGCTTCAGAGGCGCACGCTGCAGCCAGGGGCGAGGTTCCAGCAGACAGCACGTGGGCTCCACAGAAGAAGCCCCTTTGGTGCAGTGGATGATGCTCATGAAATGATCCCAGGCCCAGATGAACCTCCCAAGAGCAGGCAGCTCTGGGCACAGTCGCTGAGTCTGGACTTGAGAGGGTGTTCCCCAGCTGTGTTAGGACATGAGTGTGGACAGGGCAGGTACAGAAAGCTTCCGTCTCCACTGGCATCAGAGGACACCAGTGCTTCTTGTCACACCCAGGTGTGCACTGAAACTTCCAGAGTCTCCTGAGGCCTGCCTGCTCCACCAAGGCAGGACCCGCTGCTCATCATGCTGTGCTGCGGTGCTAGGCAGGAGGCTGCGGGCTGACCTTGGATTCCTTGCTGTCAGAAGGACACACTCTGCTGTGGGGTGCCTGTGCCAGGTGGGGCGATTTTGCTCTGTCCTCTGGAAGACACACCTGTGGGCACCCCGCTGCCAGGCATCGCCGTGGTCTGTCCACCTGTGGGGCCTCCCTCGGGAGGGGCCGTCACGCAGGCTCACAGGAGCACGGTGGCTCATCCTCTCACATGCACTACCACGGCCTTCCCATCGGGGCTGGGCTGTGACCACTAGGCCCAGGAGGCTCTGCACCACGTGGCACAATGTGGCTCTGCGTCCCCATGGGGCATCCCACTAGGGATTCAGGCGGGCTCTGCTCTCTGCAGCCGGGAGAATGCAGTGACCTGCACAGAGGAATCCATGGGCCGTGGAGCTGGACACTGCCTGCCGCCTTCCTGCTGTCTCTCAGATCTTGCCATCCCCGTGGGGACACTGCTGCACATGTATCTGAAAGACCACACCCACACCTGAGGGGCAGCTCCTGGGCACACAAATGGTGTGCCCCCTGAACCCTCTGCCTCCTCTGCCTCTCTGAGGTCAGAGGGCATGGATCTGTGAAATAAGTGGCACGGAGACACATCACCTCCGGGGGTGCCGTGGGATTAGTGCCCCGAGTTACTAGCAAAAGACGGAAAAGACTTCATGTTCTCAGTTTGCCCCGGCCTTGAGCAGTGTCCAGCCCAGGGGGAAGGAGTGTGCCTGTGTGTGTGTGTGTGTGTGTGTGTGTGTGTGTGTGTGTGTCTGTCTCGGGGGAGGAGGCACACCATGAGACGCAGAGGAGATCAGTGGAACTCCCCTCTCCTTCTCGATGTCCAGATGGTCATTGGGGAGGGTTTCCTATGAAGGCCAAGGTCTGGGAAAAAGTAAGGACCCCCAACACCACTCAGTTGGCAGCACTCACACACAGCTGTCATTCAACTTGACTGGCGGGTGCCCGGCCCTGTGTCTGAACACGGGCCCTTAGCGGAGCGGCAACGGCGGGTCCCACCCAGGTGTGCCTTTAAGATGCCGACTTCGGGTTAGCCGTGATCTGCTCGGCCTACGCCTCCATCTTGGAAAAGCTCATTAGACAATTAAGTGTCCTGGTACCTGGTACATGTCCTCGGGTTGGCCAGTGGAGGCCTCGGGGTGGGTGACGTCCCTGGCCTGGCCATGGGGCAGAGGCAGCAGACGGGGGGCCTGCTGGGTGGCTGTGCCTGTGCCTCTGGTGGGCGTCCTAGGCCACGGTGGGCTTGCGCCAGGGAACGGGCTCCGTGTGTCTCCTTCACTCGGAAAGCCGCCACGGGCGGTCCTGGGTCCCATCAGTTGTCTGGCTTTCAGAGCTGCCGAGCCAGAAGCTGGGAGAGCCCACGTCCTGGCTCCTCTAAAAGAAAGAGGGTCCTCCCAGGAGACCTGCCGATGTGCTCCAGCTCGGGGCCGGCGTCCAGCTCGGGGGCCGGCGTCTGAAGAAGCCACGAGGCAGCCAGCGCAAAGGGCAGTCCGTGGAGAATGTGCCTCCTTGCCGTCACCTGCGTCAGGCAGGCGCCACCCAGAGCTCCCGGGGAAGCCAAAGGCACAGCGACGTGCTTGGGAGACTCTCTGGGGAGGGCCCAGAGGGAACAGGGAAGGGCGTTTTTAGTCAGGGATCAGAAAACACCACGTCTTAATCGGTCTCACTCAGGCTTCTCCCAGTTTAACTTTCTCTGAAACATGTACCAGGGGTGAGTTATCCCCCAGCTGTACTCTGGTCATCGTAGCTGGCTTTTCATGCCCATCACCACGAATGCCAGCAACGTGGTAAGTAAAAGATGACTCCGTGAGCGGCCACGGCCGTGTCGTGAACCACTGGGGCCTGCCCACGACTTGGTCTCCGTGCGTCGAGATCTTCTCCGGGCGTATCTGACTGTACACCACGAGGAACTGCTTCCCGCAGATGAAAGACGTGGATGAAGTACATCCCCATCGACATCAGGACACAGGAAAGAATGGCAGCCCCTCAGAATGGCTGTCTTTGGGATGTAAATGGCATGTTTTGTTGAACCGGGATGACTCAGGCAATCAGCTCGACATAAAACAAAAATTAGCATGACGCTCCGACCAACACAAATATCTGTGTATCTTATTGTGCCATCAGGTGCGGGCAACGCAGGGGTGCCGTTCTGCCTGTCTGTTTCCAATTAAAAGACACCAAAGGAAACCCTCGTGCTTCACGTTCCAGGAAAGCCCTGCGTGGAGCCCCCAGCCAGCCTCCTCTCGAGCAGCGGACCTCCCTCCGAGTGGCTGCACCAGGGCTCTGGCCTCAGGACCTAGGACCAGTGCCTCCAGCTCTCTGGACAGGTCCAGTGTTCACAGAGCCCCACGTCAAGGTCCCTCCACCTCCAGGGACCTTGTGCACGTCTGGTCTCTCTCAGGCTGGGGACTCTCGTTAGTGAAGGTCTGCCAAGAGTGAACCCTGCCCGCGCAGGAGGTGCCCGAATAGGGCTGGTTTCCACGTTCTCTGTTTCATTGCCAGCTTTTCACTGGTGTGATGGCTGTTAAAGTGGCTCTCTCTCCTTTGCCTTTGGGAGCGTGTGGTTGGCCGTCCTCTGAGCAGTGGTCTTTGCCAGATCCCTTAGAGCTCACTGGTGTGGGGGTGAGGGAGACCGTCCTCCGAGAGCCCAACAAACCAATCACAATTAGCACAGGGACTCGCTTTCTGCAGATACAGGCCCCTGAGGGGAGGTCAGTGGGATGTGAGCTGGACAAGGTTCAGAGAGACCCCAGGGCTTCCTGATGGGGTCTCTGCCTGGGACTGGGGCTGAGCTCATCAGGACCAGCACTAGGACTTCTGGGAGGTCAGCTCCTCGGGCTTTGGCAGAGGGTGGCTGGAGTGAAGTCCTTTGGGAGCCCTGTGGGTAGGGTCAGCTCTGCACCATGGGAGTCTGCAGGGGGCAGGCCCGCGGCCCACTCCTTCAGGCATCAGGTGTTCACCCCAGGCCGATGGCTCCTTGAGAGCAGGGAACATTCCATACAATTGTTTAGTTTCTCCTGGGGCCTAGAACTCAGAGTGTAGAGTGGACAGTCCACAAGCAGCTGCTTGGAGTCCTGCATGGGCATGAAAGCTCGGTGAAGGTGAGGGCAGCAGAGGCCAGGGCCCTGAGAGGAAGTCACACAGACGCTTTCAGACAAGCGTGCAAGTGTGAGACGGAGGGAGCCTGGGATGGGGACCTGGTGTCATGTGGCTCGAGCAGATCCCACCAGGTGGAGCGACAGTCAGGGGAGGCTGACTCAAGGCCAAGGGAGCTCAGGAAAGAGTCAAATGGTCCCCGTGGAGGACCATGGGTGGAGGGCCCCGGGGTCCTGTTCTCTCTGTACCTTTGGTAAAGACAGATTTAAGAGTGGACTCTTCAGTGCCCAGGAGCTGTGGCACAGGAACCCATGAATGGGTGTCATGCCCTCTCTCTGGAGGAGCCTGGCCGGGGCAGGGTCCGGGACTTGAAGAGACTTTCCAGAACCCAGCCCGGCTCCTTCTGCACTCTCAGTGCTCTTCAGGAGGTGACGGACCCCATCTTGGCAGGGCCACTGAGTGCCGAGAGTCAGAAAGAGAGCAGGGACCCTAGCGTGGCCTCTCTCCAGTGGAAGGACCCTGGGCAGCAAGGGGAATGTCCCCTGACCTACACAGGCCAGAGGAACAAACATCTCTCGTCCTGTGATCCAGGCTTTCCCTGCAACCACGGGCCTTGTGGGGGGCACAGGCGGAACACCCCGGGGAGCCCAAGCCCCAGGGAGCCTGGCCTCCCCAGACCAGGGAGGGGCTCGCAGGAGCCCTTTCAGCCCAGGCCCAGCAGGTGGAGGCCTGAAGGTCTACCTTGGACATGGGAAGCAAGAAGGTCCTGCCTGGGAACGTGTGTGTGCCTGTGTGCGACTGCTCTCCTTGCCCTGTTAGGCGACTGGCCTGGAGAAGGCCATGTCCAGCACTGATGCAGGGCTCCTGTCTGGAGAGTGTGAGGAAGGGCTGATGTGTGGCCCACTGGCCGGCCATGTCCAGGTGTGCATCCACCTTAGCAGAGATGTGCTGGGGTCCCCGGTGGCCAGGAGGGAGGGCAGCCTGAGCCCATCATGGTGGTGATAAGGCTGGTGCTTGAAGAGTTCCCACAGAGCCCTGCTGTGTGTGACACAGGCCCGGGGGGGGAGGGTGGTGACAGGGCTGAGTGACCACTTCAGGCTGTCCAAGTGCACCTGTGTCACAAAGCATGGCTAGGTAGTCACGGCAGAGGAAGTGAAGGGTCAGTCCAGGACAGACACAGGCCCCAGAGGGGGGCTGTCCCAGGATGAGCATCACTGGGCCACTGCAGTCCAGCAGGGACAGCAGAGGTGGACCCACCTGCCTGGTGGCCACTGAGAGGGGAGGACTCTGCGAGCCCCTCTTGGACACATGGCTGTGTTTGTCCACTCACCATGCCTGTGAGCTGGGCCCACAGCCAGGGCCAGCGGGATCAGCGGGGGGGCACAGACCTGGCCAGTGTGAGGGTGGGTGCTGCTGCAGCTGCGCCTGAGGCAGCTCTGCAATGGCCTTGGGTGCCCAGGCGGTGGTGGACGGCCCTGCCCTCCTCTGCTTGAGCTCGAGGACCTGGCTGTGGACCACGATCCTGGATCAGCCTCTCTCCTGTGTGCTCCTGCACTGCCCTGCCAGGCGGGTGTGCGCTGGGTGTGCCCACATCTTGGCATCACGGCCTCATTCATTGCACCCCTGGGTCACTCAGGAAGTGGGCTGTCTCGCAGCCAGGACTTCAGCGCCTGCTGGTCGCCGGGCCCAGGAGGGGCTGGGTGCTGGTGTTTCTAGCAGAGACAGGTGAGGGGTGCTGGAGACCCCTCAGCCAGGCTTCCGAGGCTGCCAGGCCCAGGGCTGAGCTCCGCCTGCCTCAGGAGTCCCCCGTGGATGGTGCTGGCCGAGCTCGGCACTTCTGATCATTTCCATCAGGCCCCATTTCTAAAGGCAGCCACTGAGAAAGAACCGCACCTTTGTGGGAGGCCCCTGGGTCCCCGGCATTCACTCTCTGTCCTCTGAAGTCACCCTCACGGTGGGTGGCAGAGCACGCACTGGGGGTGAGTTGCCATGGAAATGAGAAGACACCCCCATCTCCAGACAACTGAAGACCTCTGTGAGCAAAGAAAGTAAGCGGAAGCCACGCAGAGCCAGTTATTCTTATTTTAATTGACACATCATAGTTGTGTATATTTGTGGAGTTTGGTGTGATTCCTTGACACATGGACGGACAACGTGCAAAGATCAGATCAGGGCACCTGGCACCCCAACGGCCTCAGGCACTTACTGTTTTTTGTGTTGGCCATATTCAAAGTCCTCCTTCCAGCTCTGCTCAACGCAGTCACTGCTGCAAGATGCCGTTGGACCCTGTTTCAGTGGCGCCGCAGCGAGCGTGAGAGTGGTGTCCGCTGCTTCAGTCTGTGTACGTGAACTCCAAGCTGTTTGCACAACACCAACTGTCCTAGGGATGTGTCTTGACCCTCAGCACCCCTGTCGTGAAGTGGCGAAAGGCTGCGTGCCTTAGGTGGCTAACATACACAGGACAGTGGCTGTGACCCACTAGGGCCTAGCCCTCTCTATCTGGATCCACTCCAACACATTTGATGATCATTTGTTTAAAAGTGCAACCCTTTGCTGTATTTTGGCATCTTGAACTCAGGTAACAGAAGTCAGTTTTGTCTGTGTACAAAACGTATTTCAAGTCCTTTAACCAAAAGGAAGTTTCCCCGAGTTTAGGATGAAGTTGATTTGGTCTAATTCTGGGTTCTGGGGCTGCCCCTGCAGGCAGAGCTAACTGCCCTTAAAGACGAGGCTGCCCCAGCTGTCCGCTCAGAACTGGGGTTCCCACCATGTACCTTTAATTATCAGGGTGACGGGGACAAGGCACACATAAAGGAGAGGCTGTGTGGCCAAACCTAGACCTGGCAGGAGAGAGGGCAGGGACCTCTAACTCATGCCATGGACACTGGCTGGGATTATGCCATGGACACTGAGCTGGAATTATGCCATGGACACTGAGCTGGGATTATGCCATGGACACTGGCTGGGATTATGCCATGGACACTGGCTGGGATTATGCCATGGACACTGGGCTGGGATTATGCCATGGACACTGGGCTGGGATTATGCCATGGACACTGAGCTGGGATTATGCCATGGACACTGGCTGGGATTATGCCATGGACACTGGCTGGGATTATGCCATGGACACTGGCTAGGATTATGCCATGGACACTGGGCTGGGATTATGCCATGGACACTGGCTGGGATTATGCCATGGACACTGGCTGGGATTATGCCATGGACACTGGCTGGGATTATGCCATGGACACTGGATGGGATTATGCCATGGACACTGGCTGGGATTATGCCATGGACACTGGCTGGGATTATGCCATGGACACTGAGCTGGGATTATGCCATGGACACTGGCTGGGATTATGCCATGGACACTGGCTGGGATTATGCCATGGACACTGAGCTGGGATTATGCCATGGACACTGGCTGGGATTATGCCATGGACAGTGGCTGGGATTATGCCATGGACACTGGCTGGGATTATGTCATGGACACTGGGCTGGGATTATGCCATGGACACTGGCTGGGATTATGCCATGGACACTGGCTGGGATTATGCCATGGACACTGGCTGGGATTATGCCATGGACACTGAGCTGGGATTATGCCATGGACACTGGATGGGATTATGCCATGGACACTGGCTGGGAATTCAAGGAAAAAGCATTTCGAGATCTGTCAAGAGCCCACTCCAGTGCTGTTCTTGACTTTGAAAAAAAAAATTAGTCTTCTTAATATTCTATCCCTCAAAGGTCCCCTTTGTGTTCTCCCTCCCAAGGTTGAGCTTTCTGCCTTCGGCAGGTGGCAGACCACAATGGTCACCTCCTGCAGCTCCAGGGGTAGACGTCTGGCTGGTAAAGATGGCAGAGCCACGAGGACTCAGACCTTGAGTCTGTCTATTTAGCAGGTGTTCACAGTGCCCCACAGCGGGCAGTTCTGGTCCAAGTTTCCACAGAGAACACGCAGCCCTTCCCCGAGAGCCCTCTGCCCCTGGAAGGACAGGTGTGCGGTGGCTGACGGCTGGCTGCGGCCAGGGGCTGCTCAGAGCAGATGTGTGCTCTGGACACTGTGTGGCCAGCCATCTGGGCAGCACATCCTTCCCAGAGGCATTCAGGCTCTGGGGCTGGGTGCCTCCCACTAGTCCAGGATGTGGCAGCTTTTCCAATAACTTCAAAACACCCCTGAAAATGGATCGCTGGTGCCCCTCGCTGACCCAGGAGTGGACCTTGGTCTGGCCGGAGCTCTGAGCTGTGTTCTGAGGAGGCACACTGCCTGGGCCACTGGGAGGGTGGTTCTCCCTGGGCTGGCCCCAGGGGCAGTGCAGGGCCTGGAGAGGACCCCTGCAGGCCGTGAGGTCTGGGGACCAGGAGTGGCCCACCCCGGGGAGCTGTCGTCACACATGTCACGCAGACAGTTGGGCCGATGATGGACATCCACATTGTCTCCTCTGCCTTTTCCCCTTTGTGGGGACTGCAGGGAGTTCCATGGCAGGGGTTGTACATCAGCGGGTAACATGGCAGGGGTTGTACGTCAGCGGGTAACAGCTCTTCTCTGGTCTCGCTTTCTTTTCTTAAACGTGTGCCGGGAAATACAAGTCTGAACCTTCTTGACACTTTGGAGGGTACTGACGTAACCTGACCTGTAGCTGTGACTGAGAGGTAAGGACCCAGGTCTGTGTTCCAATTGTATTTAAGTAGGTTTTTAGTCACAGCTTTTCTTTCTTTTCTTTGTTTTAATTTTTTTAGTTGTTGATGGAGTCTTCCTTCCTTCCTTCCTTCCTTCCTTCCTTCCTTCCTTCCTTCCTTCCTTCCTTCCTTCCTTCCTTCCTTCCTTCCTTCCTCTCTCTCTCTCTCTCTCTCTCTCTCTCTCTCTCTCTCTCTCTCTCTCTCTCTCTCTCTCTCGTCCTGAGGGTGGAACCCGGAGCCTCACTTGTGCTAGGTGAGCGCTCTACCACTGAGCCATAGCCACAGTTTATGACTTTTCTTAATACCTTAAAGCTTACAGATTTTTTTTCATGTCTTACTTAACAAAAGGCTCATCTGGTGTGACGGTGGTGAGATTCTTTTAGTAGGCTCTCTGATGGTGGGTCTCTTGCCACACATGGGGGTTCTCTGGTGCCCTCTTTGCCTGCCCAAGAGGACCCTGGGCGCTGCACTGGGGCTCACCTGCAGGCTGTGCCCCTGAGTGAGGGCAGGATGTGTTTGTGTCTGACGAGGCCAGTGTGTGGAGAAACAATTTAAATGCAATTTAAACACGATTATGGGGTGAAGCACAATTGATTTTAAAATCATATTTAAGCGTTTTTAGTCTCTGATCTCCGGGCTCATTTAATGTAAAAACAGCGTCACTAAATCACTTGCTTTGCACCCGTGAAGCACTTTCTTCCCAAGAATTTGAGTTTTTATTTCCTTTCTTCCTTCTAGACCAGAGATTTTCTATGGATGCTGTGATTACGTCGTAAACTATTTAAAAGCTCCTACTCACAAAAGCATCGTGTAGAAATGCCGGGGCTCTGCCGCATCCTCTTTAGTGTCTTCATCAAATTTCTGCAGCTTAAAATGTGATGGTCGCTGCTGGAGACAACTGGGCTCTCTCTCCTCTCGCTCCCTCCTGCTCCCTGGGACACCTGCGGCTCAGTCTGGGGCAGCTCCTGCGTGGCACTGACCTGATCTCCTCCTTCCTGCTTGACCACAGTGATCCCAGCGAAGGGACAGGTCTGCAGTGGGGGTCACCATCCCCTTCTGCGTCTTGAGACCCAGTGAAAACCTTTTCCAGGGAAACTCTCAACCCCTGCCATGTCCCGAAGGTGGGAAGATGTTGTCTCTTTACCAAATTGAAGCCGAGACCCAGTCAGAGCCAGTGGGTGGCGTGTGACTGACTAGCCTGGAGCGAGCACTAGTAGAACGGGGAGGTATGTGGGGCACGGTGCAAGCCAGGCATCCCCCCACCACCTGGCGGAGGAGGCGCTGCCCTGCGGCCTGGCCCAAGGGATGCAGCCTTGCCCCTGCTGCGGCCCTTCCCTGCGGCCCTCTTTGCCCACAGAGGTGGCGTGCCCAGTGTGACATTGCACACAACAGACACAGTTGTGGTTCACGGTCCTTATTTTAGCTTCCATGCCTTCCACGCCCATCACATCCACGTAGTCACTTCCACTGTGTCCATGTGAGGCTGCTGTCCTGCAATGTCCTCCCCAGAGCAGCCCCATCTGTGTCTGAATTTCGAAGCCGAGCACAGATCCAAGACTTCTGAAGCCGAGGAGATGAGCACTGGGGGAGATCTGCAGGGAGCAGACACGGAGCCCGGGCCATGCTGAGGGTCCCACAGGAGCAGGGGGGTCTCCTGTGCTGCTAGGGAAGTGCTTCCTGGCTGGCTGGGGGCCTGACCTGCTCTGGCCCACCCAGTGCTCCTCTGCTCTCCAGGGTCACACTCTGCACGGAGCAGCTTTCGGGCCTTGAACTCACCATTCCCGTCCTGGGGCCGTGCTGCAGGTCTGACGTGTGGGAGCACCTGCCTGCGCAGCTCCTTGGGTTTCCACATGGCCCCTGCAGCAGAGCCCGTCTGCCTTTCCACCTCCAGGAGCACGTCAGCAGACGTGGAGAGCGGCTGCTGCTCTTCCCCTGAGCCAGGGCCAGAGCCAACCCCTCAGCTGTCAGGTAACAGCCGCCTGGCTGGAGACGCCCCTGCAGGCTGAGCACCCGTGGCTCCCTGCAGGCTGGGTGCCCCTCATGGCAGCCTGCAGCTTGTGGAGAGTTCTCTCTGCCTCTGTGGAGATCATCGCGGGCTCTGCCTCCACCCCTCGGTGTGCAGTGGTGTGGACTCCACAGGTGGAGCCAGCCCTGCGCTGTAAGGAGGCCCGTCTGGCCATGGGGGACCTCTGTCCCGCATGGGTGGCTCAGCGCCACCCTGTCTTTGCTGGGGCCAGAGTTCTGTCTTCGTGAGGCACAGTCTGGGCTTTTCAGGGGATCTCCTTTTCAGAGTCAGAGTGAAACTGGCTGTGCGGATGAGCTAGGCTATTCCTTCCTGTTTTAACTGAGAAGCTCGAGGATGCACGGCACCCTTCAGTGACCAGGAGGGACTCAGGATGCCTAAACACGGTGTTACCTTCAGGCCTTGGGGGCCACAGCTGTCGGACTGATGGGAGGGGGCACGACTTGCGGAGGAGGAACACAAAGGCAAGGACATGGGGTGTAGAGTGGCCTCCCCACAAGACTGCACACCACCGACAGCCGTGCTGTCCTGCCCTCACCTGCCTGGCGTGCGTGGGACAGTGAGCTGACCTGCCCCTGTGGCCCTGCCAAGCTCACATTTGTGTTCTTCTCAGGGGTGACGCCAGCCAAGGGGAAATGGCGGGGACTTCGGTTTCAGCCTTTGCTACTGCTCCTGCTCTGGCTCCAGCCAGTGAGTCCCCTCCTGTACTCGGGGCCTAGAGGGCAGATCAGCTGGGAAGACTCACTGTCTCTCTCCTGTCTCATGTCACTCCCAGGGTCAATGACAGAGGCTACCACTCTGCCCACTAATCCTCTTGTGGCTTGGGACTTTGGTCCCGATTCTCTGGAAGAGAAGTGCCTTTCTTAACTTCAGAGGTGGGCAAACGTGAGGTCTGTCTCTGTGGGTCTGCCATATTCTAAATCTGTCCTTAACCAGATGTGGAGTTTCTACTGAGCTCTCCGACATGAAAGCTGGCCCTGAATGATCCTCATGATGGGCCCAGCCGCAGCTCTCCAGACCCTCCAGTTAGCTCCCTGCCCCCAGTGCCTGCCCGCCGGACTGACTTTCCCATAGGCACGCTGTGTGGCCTGTCTCGTGCAGTAGTTGGATGAATGGTGGGAAGCAGACTCTCTCCCCCCAGGTGAGCTCCGATTATCCACACTGACAGCGCCACCATCGCCCTGAGAAGGGAACCCTTCTGTGTCACTTTATGATATCCCTTGCCAAGCAAGGTCATGCTGTATGTAGTGTAACTTGACACTCTGTGTTAAAAGACCCAAATTAACAAATTCCTGAAACCCGATCAAGGGATTCCTTTAAAATGGGTGGTTGGGCACAGGGAGAGTGTGCAGGTGGCCAGAGATGCAGGGGGGTGTCCTCAGCTCTCTGGGGACTCCCCACCCACATGGCCCCCAAGCTCCGCGTGGCGCAGTACGGTGGAATGAGTGGTGGGTGTGGATGGTTCCCAGCTCTCGGGTCAGGAGACGCCTTTCCTGTGGATTCTTCTGGAACCTCTCCCACCCGCACTGTTGGTGGAACAAGTCACACCTGGTAGGTGTTTCTCACACCACAGAGGAGGCTGCTGGCTGGACTGGCCTGGGGCCAGGAGGGCTCCTGCTCTGACACTCCTGTGGGCCGTGCTCCGTGCCCGGGTGCCCTGGTCTGACTGGCAAGGGCTGGGCCGGCGGTGAGCCAGGGCAGTGAACAGGGGGCACCTAGGGTCCCTCAAGGCACTCCTGCCAGCCCCTCCCTGCCCACCACAGGGCCCCACAGTCATCTGCATGAGGGGCAGGGCCTGGTGTCGCTGCCCTGGAAGGCCCTGGAGACATGCTGACCCAGCCAGGCTTCTGCTCCCTCATTGGCCCAAGGGTGCTGCTCCTGGCCCCCAGATCAAGACAGGTCCTGAGTGCCCGGCACTCTGAACGTGGGCCCTGGCCCCAGGGGTCAGCTCACTGGCCAGGCTGCTGGGGCCCCAAGGCACCTCAGGTGGCCTCTGTGCCCACCAGAGCTCACCTGTCAAGCACTCCGCAGCAGGACTGATGAGGAACATGGCCACGGCGGTGGTCCCCAGCCAGCTGCTTGGGTGACCTTTCCTTCTCATGCCATTGGGAGCCCACAGGTGGCTGGCCCCAGGAGCACCTGGCTGGGCCCTTCCTTGCAGTCGCTGCAGGCCAGTCCTCCTGCCACCAGGCACCCACCACCTGGGAAGGACCCTGGCCCTGGCCCCAGCCGTCACTGGCGAGGGCCCTGAGGACCGAGGCCCCATCACGGCAGCATGGAGCGGGGGCAGGGCTGGGCACTGTTGGTGGCACCTCACCTGGAGCCTCCCCGTGGCCTGGGCCTCTGCCTCTGGGCGCCTGGCTCTGGAGAACCAGGAGCCTCTCCTGCAGCAGTCACCCCTGTTGCCTTCCCGTTTACCGGCTATTCTTAGCCTTCCTGGAGAAGAGGACGAGCTGGTTGGCAGGGAGAGTGGAACCATTTTGCTTCTCACCGCGGGACGAGCAGAACTGACAGCCTCCCCTTCCCAGGGAGGCATAATTAGAAACCATTCGCATCAAACTGTCCCTGCAGCTGTGAACTCTGGCGGAGCGCGGGGGAGTGCCTCCCAGCCCGCAGCAGAGCTCCAGGCGCGAGCGCGTGTGCGTGCTGCACAGTCAGTCACCCTGGAGCCGAGGGTTCCTTGATCCGGGATGATGGGTCTGAGGGCGGCCCCTTCCGAGGGGGAGAGACCTCTGACCTGGACACCTTCCTGTTGAGGTGTGCCTGCTCTCGGCTGCTGTTGGAAAGGGTTTCGCAGAACAGGTTTGAACCCAAAGGCAGGGCGACTCTTTGAACCAGGCCGCCTGCCACATTTGGGATTCCGTGCCCAGTGGCGGCCTGGGGAGAGCCCTGGGTCCCTCTGGCCTACATGTATGTGGCGGCCCTTCTTCCTGGCCCCAGGCTGGTGGCAGGGCTCTGAGCCTGGGAGGGTGTGGGTCTGAGCGCTCTCCTGCTCCACTCTTGCGAGCTCCAGTTCTGTGATAGATGGCACTGGGAGCAGGTTTGTGAGTCTTTAAGTCCCAGGTTTAGGAGAGCTGTTATTTTCCTCTAAGACGGTGTGCTCGTATGCACAGCTTTACAAAACATGATGGATTTTAGTCATCTATTTGAAAACTTCTGAGTTCAGAAGACAAGCTGCTTGGGGACAGATTTAGATAATTACTGAGGCAACAGACAAAGTGGCGTCTGGCTTCTGCTCAGACCTTGCTGGTGAGGATGTGCAGAGCAGGTGCCCTGCAGCTACCCTGGGGACCTGAGGCTCAGGCTGACTGTGGCTGGTTGCCTGGCCGGCCTTCCACTCTGGCCATGCACACTTGTAGCCGTGTCCCTGGGGCACCTGAGAGCTTTCCTCTGAGCGGCTCATCTGCGGGTCCTGTGGGTGTGCTACCCTGTGTCCCTGGAGCACTCTGCCTGGAGCAGGAGTGCCCTCCTAGTGAGGGAACGGCCATGCTTTGGGCATAGCCTATTACCTGTCTCCCGGTTTGCAGAAGAACATAGGAACCTTCTAGGTTTCCTTGGCGATTCTCCCACACACCCCAGGAAAGTATGCAGCTAAGACTTGCTTTCATTTCATGGACAGCCAGACAGTGGGAGTCTGGGTGAAGAGAAAGCCCAGGTCAGCTGCACAGAGCCCCGCGGGTCCCTCCACTGACTTGCTCTGGGACTCCAGAAGGTCCCCCTGAGTGTAGTTCTATCTCCTTTTGCTAAAGCCAGAACTGTACCTGGAGCTTGTGCTCCATAGTCCCTCTTACCAGGGGGCAGGCACTCTGGCCCCACTGTGCAGGTGGACAGGCCCAGGTGGTCAGGCCCCTGGCTGGACTGCCCAGAGCCACCCTTGGACAGGCCTGCTGGCCCAGGGCCGGCCCAGATGGTTCCAGGAGGGTCCTGCAGCCTCTCTGAAGGGTGCACTGCCTGGCTCCTCCTCACTTGGTGTGGAGCTGAAGGGGCGGACGTCTGCGGGCCCGAGTGACCTATCATGGAGAACCGTGTTAGGTTGTCGGTCTTGTGGAAGGAGGCCTCCCGCCTTCCTCAGAGCAACGGTGCTGTGGATGGAATTCTGTCTCTGAAGGGACACCTGGAGGTCCTGGCCACAGGACCTGCAGAGTGACGTGTTGGCAGTGGGTTGTTGCAGAGGGGATAGTCTTGCTGGGTCGGAGGGGGTGAGGGCAACCTTGTCTAGTGACAGGAACAGAGGACAGAGCCACTGTCTCCCACCCCCACCATGGCAGGGCGCCCTCTGCTCCCAGTCAGTGTTCACTCAAGAGGACACTGACCGGGAGCCCTCCAGGGAGGCTGCTGAGTGGTGCCCCCAGCGAGTCCCCTGTGGCTCAGCTCGGCTGCTGACTGTACAGAGTTCCCAGGTCCTCGCCAGGGCTGGGCTCAGGGCCTCCTGCTGAGGCCAAGTGCAGGGACGAGAGGATGGAGGGCCGCTGAGGGAGACGGCGCTGCCCACCAGGGAGGCATACCCCTCAGGCGGGCTGTGGGGCAGGTGGCCGTCCTGGAGGAGGCTGGACGGAGGCTGACTCTGTGAAGAGAGGGGCCGACCCAGGGCCAGGGCTTGGGCTGTGTCCAGCAGCCAGGGTGGTGCCTGTTCCTCTCTTGCTGCTCCTCCGTCAGGACACATCCTGCCTGCATGCAAGGCCCAGAGCAAAGACCTCCCTGTGCAGGTAGATGCCACCCTCCTGGGCCTCTGGGGTCCTGCCGTGGCTTCTGACCACACGGGTGGGTCCTCCTTGATGGCAGGAGCTTATACTGCCCTTGGCTTCACTCTCCTCTGTCCGTCTACTCTCAGACATGTTCCCTACCTAAGAGGGACCCGAAAGGGAAGGCAGGTGCTGTGGGGTGTAGGACACAGACAGCCTGACCAGAAACGTGGGTGCTACCCAGACCTCGAGTGACCACTGGCTCCTGGGTGTGTGATGCCCCCTGCTTTGAACCAGAGAAACCGGAGCAGGGAGGCCAACAAATACCAGCTCAGGAAAGAGCTTCAGCAAAACCCCACGCTCTGCTGAAGTGTCCCCAGGGTCCTGGGGACCCCTGCAGCCCAGGGGTAGAGCGGGAGAAGGGAGATACCCGGGGAGGGCTTATGTGGAGAACAAGGGAGTTCTCCTGGGGAGAGGCACACGGCGGCAGCTTCCTCTCAGGCTCGGGTGAGGATGTGGCTTTGGGGGGCAGATGGTGGAGGGGAGTGACCTTTGGGCCTGGGGGCTCTTGCCCTCTTTCCTCAAGTCACAGAACAAGAGGAAAGAGGAGCAGGCAGCTCCGAGGGTGCCTCCTTTCCGGGCCTGAGTTCGCTCTCTCCATTGGGCCGCTGGGGAAGCCCTATCCTGCAGCCCTGAAGAACCAGGCGGGAGCCAGGGGAGCTGGCTGCCCCTTCCCCATGCCATGAGCTGTGCAGGGTTCGGTCTTCCTCACTCCTGTCTGGAGCCCCCCAGCAGGGTGCTTGTGCTCAGGCACTGGGCTGCTGGGGGACTCGGGGGCTTGGCACCTGAGGAGACCAGCACAGAGCAAGGCCCTCTGGCACTCAGTGGGCTCAGTGGTCACGTGGGACACAGCCTGTGTGCAACCACAGGGACACGCCTCCAAAGCTGTGTGGCCTCACCTTGCCCAGCCCTCGCTACCCTTCTGCCTGCCATGGCTTTGCAGAAAAGAACAGTTAGTCGTTTGTCACAATTACAAGCATCTGATGGCACGGGAGGAGTCCCCTTGGATGTTGCCAAGCCTGGTACAATACTAGGTGTGCGGCATGAGCCCTGAGCTTGCAAAAGGTCACATCACAGAGGACCTCAGAGGCGCCCTCCCCGAGCGATTGATCTGCCAGCAACCAAAGTAATAATTATGCAGCTGTTTGGTGCCTGTTGTCTCTGCAGCGTGAAGTTCCTCAGTGTGAAGGGCCATGCAGGAGCAAATCAGTGAGGCACCTGCCTGGGAGCACCTGCCTGGGAGCACCAGTGGGTACAGCACCCACTGGGAACACCCATGGGTGCAGCATGTGCCTGGGAGCACCTGCCTGGGAGCACCAGTGGGTACAGCACCCACCTGGGAACACCCATGGGTGCAGCACATGTCTGGGAGCACCTGCCTGGGAGCATCACCTGGTAGCACCCGCCTGGGAGCACCCTCCTGGGAGCACCTGTGGGTGTAGCACCTTCCCCTTCTCCACTGTGTGCTCTCTGCAGGGAGTTCCCAAGCGGTCATGTGATACCCTTGGTTGTGTTTCCTTTAGTCTGTTTTGCTGGAGTGTGTAAATTCACACCCTTCAGAAGGTCTCAGCATTTTAAATGCATCCCTTTTCTGCCTGCCCATGCGCTTTCCCACATGCATTCGTACCTGGGGTGCCTACCTTAGGCTCTGGTTCTGCAGGGTAAGGAAGGCCCACATCTAGGCCAGAGCCTTGTCTGCAGGTCGGTCACCCCTCACTGCCCGAGGACCCCCTCCTGCCTCCCCAGACCTGTGTCTCCACACACCTGCTGTGCGGGAGCCTGGTTGGATCCTCACACCCTCTCAGCGTCTCCAGCAGCCACAGCGTCTCGGAGCCCAGCACACTGTGGTTCAGCTCTTGGGTCTGAAAGAGATTTTATCAGCTAAAGGCAGGTGGAGGGGGCACCTGGGGCTGGGCTGGGTGGTCACATGAGGTGGGGCACCAGACACAGTGTCCAAGAATGATGGCGATCGTCTGCCCAGCCCTCCACTCCACTGCTCCTTCCAAAGCTTCTTTGCCCCTCACCATTTAACAGTGGACAAGCCTGCGGTCCTGGACTCCATGACCTGGCTGCGTTGGTGTCCTGGGCTGCCCTAACAAACCCCAGACCTTACCCTTCTGCAGTTCCAGAGACTGGGAATCCCAGGTCAGAGTTCTGTAGGGGCTTTTTCTGAGACTGTGCCCTCAGCTTCAGATGGCAGTCCCTCCTCTTCTGCCCTCCAAGGGCTGGCCGTGCCTGGCAAGTGGGCATGCCCCGTGCCTCCTCACACTGCAGGCCACTGGGTGCTGAGGACTCTGCCAGAGCTGCCTGAGGGCCAAGCCCCTCCCAGCCCCTGTCTGGGCCCCTGACCCATGGAGACCCACGGCCTGGGAGAGCAGGCATCCAGGGCCTGGCGCTGCCGTGGCCATTCCCAAAGAGAGCTTGACCTCTACCCTCTGGTCTCGGAGGCTGAGCACACGGGCTCGGACAGCGGCAGAGGGCCCTTTGCTCGCCCAGGCCCAGACCATAAGCTCTGTCTTTGCAGGATCCCTCCTCCAGCCAGGCCTTCCTGTAGGCATGTGCCCCCTGCCTCTGGCTGCCACGTGAGACGTCCTGACAGGCATCAGTCATTTCTCCACCTTCTATGAACACATCTGGATCTGACCACTGTCCAGGCTAGGGCCCCAGGAACGAGGGTGAGTGCACAGGGACCTCTGCCTGTGCACCTGCCACCTGCTTCAGGGGTGCCAGGCACCTCCACTTCTGACAAACCTGACCCCACGTGCAGCTCCTGCCCCCCCCCACGGTGACCTCTTTTGATTGTGGCTTATCCTTCGTAGTCTGTGTGACAGAGAAGCACCCCTCAAGTTCATGGAAATCAGAAGGCAGTGCTGGCTTCCGATTTAAGTGCACACATTGGTGCCTAATTGCTGTGGGACGCTGGCAAAGGCAGCCTAAAGAGAAGGACGGTTCCTGGGGGTGGGGCTGGAGGCAGGGAAGCCTCACTAGCTTCCAGGGGAGCTGGGTCCTTCGGGAGGATGCTGGTCAGCTGGACCTGGGAGGAGGAGCTGGCAATGTGGGAGCAGGGGCCTCCCTGCTGTTGGCAAGGCTGGCCCAGGGGAGTCCGTCCTCATGCTACCGTCACGGTGCCCCAGGTCTGAGGTCCGAGGTTGCAGGTGCCTTTTCTATGGTTTCTCTCCATGCAATTGAAACACCCTATGACGTGGTGACCCTCACTTGATGACTCGTTCATCTGGTCAGCACCGGGGCATCTCAGCTCTTTGCTGAAATTTCCGCAGCCTTGCATGTTGCCCCTCACCCCCAGCTCCGCTTCTCAGCCATTGCTCCCCCTGTCTCTCTCCTCTTGCCCTCAAGATGCACCTGTGAGCACAGGATCGGAGCTGATTTGGAGGCTGAGCATTCATGATCCCCCTCCAAAGCCCACCGAGGTGCTGAGGTCTCCAGGGCGCCTGTCCTTCTGCCCTGGCGTGCCCTCGGGTCTCAGCAGCTCTGAGACTGGGCTGGCACTCTCCAGCGGAGTCAAGGAAAGCCCTGGTGAGCACCAGCCCAACAGCCAGGTGGGGCCAGCAGACCTGCACCAGGCCTGGAGAAGGCCAGCCTGTTGGGAGGACTGAGCCCAGGGCGGCAGGAAGATGTGAGCTTCCTACAGAAGAAAGGAGACACAGCCCAGGGCAGGTTCACCCAGACAGACAGGAGGAGGAGGTGCGGGGTCCACACAGGCTGGGGGAGGAAGAAAGCAGAAGCTGGGTCCTGAACAGTTCTCACCTGGGTGCGGGCGAGGGGCGAGCTTCCCAGGCGCAGGTGAGTCCTTTCCTGACTCTTACTGTGGTCCAAAGTTTAATAGATTATGAAAATCTTCATGCTACTTGCTATTTAGAGACTTTTAGATTCTGGGTAATGGCTATAAAGCACAGAGGACCCTCCGACACGGAAGCTAATTATCAACTGCTTTCAGGTGAAACGGGCCCCTGCCCCACTGAGGAGGCCCGTGGGCCCCGTCTGCAGCCTGATTTAGACAGGAGACGGCAGGCTCACAGAGGAGGGGTAGGACAGGCTCGGGAGCATCAGCTCACCCGGCGGAGCTGGTGCAGGGCGCCACGGCTTTCATCCCACAGAACTTACAGGGAGCTTCCACAGGATTGTTGGGGTTTGGGGATTATTATCCTCACTCACACAGAAGGAAAAGCCTTTGAAAGGTGCAATGGCGTGCCTGAACTTGCACAGACAGAACCTCGGAGGAGCAAGTGGCCTTGGGTGTGAGGGTGCTGACCTGGAGGTGGGCCTCCTGCAGGACAGAGCTCCCAGGGCTAAGCTGCGTGAAGCCAGCACAAAGCAGCCTTCAAGTGGAGTCCAGCTCCCTGCTTGCTCCTTTCTTTGCTTTTCAGATTGAGGACTGGGTTGTCCCCCAGCGTTGGGGACTGCACCATGTGCCTGCCTGGTCATCACCGTGGTCCCTCCCCAGCTCGTGCCCTGCCTGTCCCAGGGCAAGGCCCTGGGCACTGGAAGCTCCTCTGTCGCCTGGCCGTCAGTGCAGCTGGAGAGCTGCCTCCATGATCGTGGCCCTCGTGGCAGTGCCAGCATCCAGGGAGGGACAGGGCCACCCTCTTCTGCTCACTGGGCGTCAGAAGTGCCAGAGGGACCTCCTCGTGTGGGCGGAGGAGAGTCCGCAGGGGAAGTTGTGCAGTGGAGGAGCTGAGCAGTTATCTCCCAGCTGAGGCTTGGGTTTTTACTGTGAGCTCGCCCAGCCTGGGGTCTGAAGCCTGAACAGAGACCTCCCTGCAGCACACACACAGTGGACAAGTCCTGGAGAGGCGGACTCCTGACACTGGGCATGGCTCAGCCATCAAGGTAACTCAGGGTCCTAGCTGGTCAGGGCAGAGAATGCACTTATTTAACACTAACTGCATACCCCATCCTGTGCTGTCTGGAAACACTTCTGGACCAGACTCCATGTACCTTAAATGAGCCACGTGCTCTGAGTTAGGGCTGCTTTAGGCATCCCTTGGCAGAGGAACATGGGGTTCTCCTGCTGGCTGTGTGCTGTGCTCTGTGCCGGGGGATGTGCCTGGTGTCGGGTGTGCCACCAGGTTGGGCTGCTATCAACATCCTCCACGTCCAGAAGGGCAGGGAGCCCCCAGAGTTCCTTCTCTGCGGAGTATGACAGACGGCAGAGAGTGCTGGTGCCCTTGCTTTCCTGCCGGAGGGGACCCGTGCAGCTCTAAGCGCAGACAGCCAGTTCGAAGGTCCTGTAGGTGGCCAACCCGGGTGAGCCTTCTGCTGTGTGCCTGGAAGGAGAACTCACTGCACCAGGGCCCTCACTGCAGACCAGGGGCCTGAACCCGTGGAGGCCTCTCCCTGGTTCCTGGGCCCCTGCCGTGACTCCGCCTGCCAGGTTGGAGTTGGTTGCAAAGGCTCTAACTTGCTCTGCACAGCAGAGTGGTGTGACGTGTCTGAAACAATGCTGTTTTGTGGTGTTGCTAGAATGTACTTTCTACCTGGAAAGGGGCCTTGCACACAGAACAGCAGGGACTCCGAGCTAGCAGCTGGAATGTGGGGCTGAGAGCGATGACGGTCACTGTGCCGGGAAGCTGTGCACCAGACATGCCCTATTGGCACGGTCCCTGTGGAGCTGCCTCCTCTGCACAGGGCCACCCACTTCCTGGTCAAGGTCTAGAATGCCACACACAGAGGACCCAGGCTTCCTGGAGGCCACTTTAATGGACGTGTCTCTGTCCCCCAAATGCCAAGCTCTGGCAGGGCTAATGACTCCCCTCCTGGTTGTCACTGTGCCGGGGATGTGACATGTGGGGCTTGGTGCACGTTAGTGTCTACCTCTCTAATTTGCTGCTTTCAGGGGCCTAGAGGTGAACCCTTGCTGGGGCAAAGCTCTTCCTGGCTTCTGTGGCCATGGTGGCCATTCCTCCTTCCCCTGCTCTGATTCTCATGGACCATCACGGTCTAAAGGACCACAAGGAAATCCCTCTGCCCACACCCTGTTCTGATAGCTGCATCCTCTGACACTGCTCAGTTCGTAACACGTGACCCAAGGCAGAACAGAAAGAAGCGTCATACAATGGACTCTGTGCTGTTTGGAGACCATAAAAATAAACAGGCCAGTTCCATGAGGGGTAGTAGACAGAGCAGTTCAGACCTGGGGCGAGCTGGAGCGTTCTCCAACAAAGGGGCAGTGCACCTGCCTCAGGCTCCGCACGTGGGTGCCACTCAAGTGTGACCTATTCCCTCCCAGGACGCTCTGCCCCTGGGGGGCTGTGGCGGCTGACCATGGTTTTGAAGTCCTCAGAGAGGTTGTCCTCCGAGTTGAAAGAGCGTGTGCAGCAGAAACCCTGAGCCTAGGCTGCCTAGTCCCTCCTGAGACCCGGCCCAGGGACCCGGGCAGCACGCCTCCTCTGATTCCCTACACGGGAGTCTGACCTCCTGTGGCAGCTGCAAGTGGCGCCTCAAAATCGCACCCTGCCAGGAAGTTCTTTCTGAAGTACCTGAGCCGCGTGGCCTCGCCCCGTCGTGGGATCCTGAGCCTCGGCTGAGTCCTGGGACCCTCCAGTCCAGGGGGGGGAGGTGACGAGCTTCCTGGCGAGCAGGGGACCTCTGCTCTGCTGAACGGGAGCCCTGCGGTAGGGGCTCTGGGATCGAGGGCCACGGTGGGCCCGGCTGTGTCAACACAGATTCCAGGGTGGACCCGGGGTGACGGCCACATTCAGAGGACTCCGCTGGCCAGACGTGACTGGCCGTGTTCTGGTTCTTTTCGTGTTTTAAAGGTGGGAGGAAACCCCTACTGCAGCCTCGTGTGCCTTTAGACTTGACGTCATGCTGCCGCTGTGGTGACCCTTTCTTTCTGCCCTCCTTCCTTGTGGAAGGATGCTGTCCCCCAAGGGCCTGGGCCTGAATGTGAGCCGCAACAGAAGCATGGGTGGAGGCTGGCGCTGGCAAAGGGGCGGGTTTTGTAACTCCACTGTCAGCAGACCTGGGGCGAGCTGTGGCAGGGGTGGCCCGCAGACCTCGAGCAGAGGCAGGTGGGCCTTCCTTCCACACGAGAAGTGGAGGCCGTGCACAGCGCGGCTCCATCTCACAGGGCCGAGGCCCAGGCGTGAACCCGCCCCTCTCCACTCCACTTGGACATTTCTTTCTTTTAGGCACTGCAAGTGTAAACCAGTCAGATCTGCTTTGCGTTTTATAGGAGCACACAGTTGTTAGGTTTCATTTTGTTAGCATCATGATGGCTCATCTGCCAAGTGTAATTTTATAATAGAAGACTATAACACAGTGTGGTTTTAACAGTTACAGTTTAATGTTTGAGATTTTAATTTGCAAACTACAAAAGGAGAGCTACTTCACCACCTTTTATTTTGAGATGGTCGTGCAGCTGGGAGAGCCAGCAGACAGCCCTCGTGCCCTCAGTGCCCCAGGGAAGCGTCTTACAGCCACAGAATGGTGCTGCGGCCAGGGAATCACCATTGGGAAACCCTGGCCTCCTCCAGATTGCACAGGTTTTCCACGTGCTTAAGAGCGTGTGTGTGCGTGTGTGTGTGTGCGCACGCATTTAGTCACGTGCAGTGTGCTGACATCCATGGGTCGAGTGACAGGCCAGAGGAGGGAGCAGGACGCTCCGTCCCAAGGATGCCTCAGGGGCCTCCCCCCTTGTCCACCCCTCCCTGGACATGTGAGTCACTAACGGTCACACGTCTTCATCATTGTGTCATTTCAAGAGTGACAGACACGCCTAGTCACTTGGCATTTGGATTTCCCCATCCAGCACACTCCCCTGGATGCTGTCTGTGTCCTGGACAGCACCAGGCCCTGTTGCTACTGCGGGCAGGTCCTGCAGTGCCCCTGCTGTGCCCACTGCACCCACAGGCACTGTGATGCTCTGGTTCCAGCTGTGCGTGCAGCCGCTGCTCTGAAGATGCTGTGAAGACGCCATCGTCCCTCAGGAGGCAGGTGCCCAAGGGAGCAGCTGTGGTGCAGGAGGAAGCTGTTTTCAGAGCTGTCAGGGACCCACCGGCTTTTCTGGAGTGGCTGATAGGCTTGTGCCCCCGCCTGTGGTCAGAGCCCTGCTTCCTCCTGGCCCTGTCAGTGCTCGGGTGGTCGTGGATTTCACTCCAGCCCTGGTGACAGCGTGGTGGCCCTGGCCGCAGCTGTGCTCCCTGCGCTCCTGATCCTGAGCCTCTGCTCATGTCCCGCCCCCCTCCTGGGTCCTGTCCAGGCACGTCTGCTCAGTGCTCACCATCTCTGGGTTGGATGTTTTCCTTTTTTTATAAGTACCGCGCGCTAACCGATTGCGCCACTGGAGCTCCATGTTTTCCTTTTTTTACTGTTGAGTTGGCGAGTTCTCCAGATAGCCTGGTGGTGCCTCTGTGGGCGTGCATGCCCCTCCCAGCCGCAGCTGGCCTCTTCACCTGCTCACGAAGCCCCCCAGCAAAGCTGGACATTTTGCTGAGCTCCAACCCCTCGGATCTCCCTCTTGCTCTTTAATCTTAGGTCAAAAAACTCTCCATCCAGCACTAGATTCAGATTTTCCTCTAAAAGTTCTATAGCTTTACATCTGGCATTCAATCCCATGTGAGTTTTGGGTTAGCTTTTGCATGAGTGTGAGGCAGACACAAGCTTGCCGCCTGCCACGTCCCACCTTTACTCCTTTGTCAGAGTCCCGAGGATCTTCACATGGCGCCGTCCTGGGTCTTCCTTTGTCCCCGGGTCTGTGTGTCTGCTGTCCAGGGTGCTGGGCCTGGTGCTTCCCCAGGCCAGCCTGGGGCAGAGCCCTCCTCCCAGGCTCTCCAGGTGCTGTGGTGCTCCATCTAGAACTTTGAAACAGGCCTGTCTGCTCTTCTCTATGCCTGTGGATACCTTACCTTTTAGACTCACATTAAACCCCAGACTGATGTCCACAAAGCCGACACCTTTAATACAGCGAGTCTTCCAATCCGTCAGTGTGGCCTGCCTATTTGGTCTTCTTTGGTTTATTCCATAAAGATTTCATCCATAAAGATACTGCATATATTTTCTTAGATTTGAATCTAAGTATTTCGTCTTCTTTGCAGTGGCTATATTGATATCAGATCAATTCGGTCTTCTGAACAAAATATTTATAATAATAACAATTACAGGAAAAGGGACGAGGAGTCGTTATGATGAAAGGATGGATCCATGGGGAAGAAGTAGAAATCTGAAGTGTGTGCCCTCCAACAACCAAATGAAAAGGAGAACACAGGGTTGCTTCAATGCAAGAGGAAAGCTACACAACCTTTAGAAGAAAGTAGAGAAACTCTGGATCTGGTGCTGTGTGAAGAGTTTTTTGGCCCAAGATTAAAACGTGATCTGTAAAGGGGGATCCAGTGGGTGGGAGCTCATCAAAGCATTCAGCTTTGTTGGGGGGCTTCGTGAGCAGGGCGAAGAGGCCAGCAGTGGGCTGGGAGGGGCATTCGTGCCCACAGACCCCACAAAGACACCACTTATTTCTTCTTCTTTATTCTCACAAAGTTCATATAAAATCATCTTGGTGAAGTCTGGTGCATTTGAGCTTTAACCAACCAATCTAGGTCTTGGAATTTGTGGGACTGTGGGTGTAAAGTCACTGTGATGTCCCTTAACATTTAGTGGCTGTTGGACCTGCATTATGATCTTGCCTGACTCTCAATGTTGGGGATTCTTCTCTCTTTTCCACGGTCTGTATTCTAAAGGCTCTATTTATTGATTTATTTGAGTAACTGGCTTTTTTTACTTTACTGATTTCCTCTTTTGCTTTCTTATTTTAGATTTCATCATTTTCTGCACTTTATTATTTCCTTTCTTCTGCTAGATTTCTTTTAATGTTCCTTTTCTAGATTGACTTGAGACCATTTCTGTTTTCTAATGTAAACCATCAGTGCTATGAATTTCCCTCTCAGCACTGCTTTAACTGCATCTCACATATTTTGATACTCTGTGTTCTCATTTTCATTTGGTTGCTTGGAGGGCACGCACTTCAGATTTTTACTTCTTCCTGATGAATTCATCCTTTCATTATATAATGACTCCGCCTTCCTTTTTCTGTAATTGTTATTATTAATATTTTGCTCAGAAGACCGAATTTATCTGATATTAATATAGCCACTTCTGTTTTTTTTAAAAAGAAACTACGCTTGCATTTTAATCATTTAACTGTACATCTCTGAAACAGTGAGCACTGAAACTCCCTCTCCTTAGCAGACTGACACTTACGTGCTCAGGCACACACGGACACACAGCATGAACATACACACATATGCACACACACACATGGGTGTGCTCACCAAACTTTTCTCCTCTGACCTTTCACACAGATGATCAGCACCTCCATTCACTGGGGGTGAAAGCCGGGAGCAAAGCTTGCTGTGGCCCTCATCTGCCTCTTACCCACTCTCCGGGTTCTAATCCCCGAGTTCACCTGTCAGATTGCCTCTGTCTTCATTCTCTTTTCATGTCCTCGCCACTTGGGGACAGACCACATCCCTGGCGCAGTCCTGGTTTATCTTTGGGCCCTGAGCCTCGACACAAGCTGAGGAGCCGCCGAGGGAGCTGCGCCTCTGACCCCTGCTCTGTGGGCTGACTCCTGCCAGGTCTTCACAGAACTTCTCAGCACTTCTCTCCCCACTTTCCCTGCCCCTTTGTTTCAGAAGCTTTCTCCCCAGGTTCCTAGTGGGTGGCCATCAGAGCCCAGCTTCCTGCCTTGGCCCTCCATCACCCTTTCTCAGTCTCCAAGTGTCCCTTACTCCATGTGGCCTCTGCTGCAGGACATCAGGCCGTTGTTGATGACCCCTGTCCCTCGAGGGCCTGGAGCTCCTCCACAGGAATGGCAGGCCGCCTGGTTCCCACTGCTGGCGAACTGACCTCCTGCCTGGTACGTGGACATGGCTGGAGGTGGCCCAAAGTGAAATGTTTGTTTTTGGACTTGAAATCTGAGACCAGAGTCCTTGAACCCTTTCTACAAATGTGCTCAATGATTCATTGTATCTAGAAAACATCTAGACGTGACACAATTGCATTCAGGGTAGGCTAGAAGGTGCCTGACTCTGGAATCCAAAGCAGGTGCAGATTTGGGAAGCTCAGACATGAAGCAGGCCTCAGGCTGGCACAGTCACTGTATGACCTGGACATTGTGGGGCACACATGTGTGCACGTGTGGAATATCTCACGGGACCCACATTGCAGCCCCAGGGGGCGGAGCTCTCTGTTTCCATTTGGTGACGAGGTAAACGAGGCTTCAAGAGGTTCAATAACTGGCTATACAAAGCAGGTTTATACATGGTGCAGCTGGGGCTGCATGGGTGGCCTCTCCTCCGTGCAGCCCAGAGGCACGAGACTGGTGCGGGGATGCCCTTCCCATGCCAGTGGGGAAGCAGGAGGAGTCCTGAAGTTCTGGCTAACGTTGAATTTCTAAGCAGCCCTAAGCTCCACAGTGAGCCCGTTGGCTTGAAAGTTGGGCTTGGAGAAGTCAGAATGAGTCTGCTCACTGCCCACCCCACAGTGTGCTCAGAACCTCACGGCAAGCCCTAGAGAGATGGAGGGGCTCGGGGCCTAGGTCATGTCTCAGAGAGTGGCACAGCCCGGGGAGTAGAGGAGGCACAGACCTGGCCCTGGCCCCATGATGCCACGGGGCTGGCCCAGTGTGGTCACACAGGTTACTCCCCAGGTGGGAGCAGTCTCCTCTGGCTGGAGCAGGTGGTAGAGGGGCAGGAAGCCAACCTGCAGGGTGCACGATTCTGGTATGGTGCCGAGGGGTGATGCGGGGCTTCCAAGGAGGCCACGTGAAGCCTGTGGCTGTCTGGTGGGGAGTGTTGGCACAGTCTGCCCACTCCTGCCTCCTTCGGCAGCACCAGCCCACGAGACAGAGAACCAGGGCAGGAGCCCAGGTGTGGTGGGGATGCCCAGGAAGGTCATCCCCTGAGGGCAGCGGACAGGGTGTCCCCTGGCCGCAGCCTCAGGGCAAGGTGACCCAGTGCCTCCTGCACACCAACAAAATGTCGGTTGCAGAGGGGGCGTCCTTGAGAGGAGAGATCCCTGGGAGTCTGGGCACAGGGGCATGGGCTTCCTGTCCTTGGTGTGATGGACATTTTCTTTTCTTTTTATTTATTTATTTTTTAGTTATTTTAAATTATTATTTTTTAGTTGAAGATGGGCACAATGACTTTATTTCATTTATTTATTTTTTAATGTGGTGCTGAGGATCGAATCCAGTGCCTTGCATGGGCTCCAGCCCTGATGGAGTTTTGGGTTCCCAGAGAGCAGGCCTCAGTGGCAAGATGAAATCACAGGACGGAAAGAGGTCACTTCCTCCCTCACACACAGCAGGTTTGTGGCAAATTACTCAGCGGTCCTACCAGGGACAGCATGCCGGGGTACACCAAGCCACCACAGTGACACGCAGGCACGTGGGGCGTCCCAGGGATGCTGTGGTGTCCTGTGGCAGGACTCAGCGCCCAGCTGGGTGTGCTGGCCAGCCTCCCACAGTCCTCTCTTCATGGCTGTGCAATTAAATTGTGTCCAGAAGCTAGAGAGCACGCTCCCCATTCAGAGCGCTTCTGCAAAGTGTGTCTGGGGGAAGATGGTCACTGACCTCCGAGGTAGAGTCAGGGCTCCCAGGCAGCAGTGGGCCTCCTGGAGGTGCTGTGAAGGCTGGGGGCCCCCTCCGAGCGTGCAGAACTGCGTGGTAGGAATCAGGCCCTGGCCTGTGGTTGCGTCTTTAACAGGAGGTGGCGGACACTCGCCTGGCCCGCGCGGCCCGGCCGCTCATTTGTGGTGACTTTGTGCGGGGTCCTTGCAGCTGCTCTGCCGAGGATGCCCACTCTTTTCCAGAGTAGATGGAGGCCAACTGGCTCTTCCCTGAGAACCCTCCATGGTGTGCAGGCCACACAACCCCTGCCCGGCTTCTTGAGAGCCATCACAAACAGGAAGCTGGACACCATGGCCACTGCTTGGCCAGCCAGAGACGGAGGGAAAAGAGTCCTGGATCCTGAGGAGAAAGTGGAAAGGCGGTCCGTTTTGTGGAATCCAGTTGTGAACAGACAGGGGTGTGCTCCTCCTCTGGGGGCTCGGAACCCATTTCTCCATCTCTAAGCGCGTCCAGAAGCTTAGAATGAAAGCTGCTTCACGTGACTGTGTTTAAGATGCTCTCAGTGAGAGGCCAGGCCAGGCCAGGGGACCTGCCTTCCTCCCCACAGGTGGGCTGGGAACGGGCCCGGTGCCCGCCTGGCCAGAGGCACATTCCTTCACGTCCACACTTCTTCCCAATCAGGAGTTCTGTGGTGGGCAGCAGGAGCTGACCAGGGCCTGCTGCGTGCAGAAGGAGGGCAGAGTGGACACACTGGCTATTTCCACGGAGCTGAGGGGCAGAGCCTGAGAGACACTGGCTGCGAACTCACGGCCTTGTCAAGCGCCTCCTCCCCGGTGCCAGTGCACGAGCCAGGGGCTGCCCGAGGCCCAGCACCTTGCCCAGGCCCCCTGTGCTGGCCCCTGTGACCAGGGCAGCTCCTGCTGACGCTGCCATCCCCTGCCTGCAGGGTGGGCAGGCAGAGGCAGGGGACCTCAGGGTGGTCTGCAGTTGTATTGAAAAGCCCCCCCCATGCCGATCATTAATACCGCTATGTGCCAAGTGTGGGTCTGCCAGGAGGGGCCCCAGGCTGGCCCAACTCTGACCATGAAGCTAATTACAGTGATCAGGGGGAAAGGAACCTTGGTGGCTGCCCATCTCATCCTGCCCCTGGAACAAACGCCAGGGTCAGGTCGCCCGGCCGACCCCTGGCCAGCTCTCCCCCTGGTCAGCCACTCGAGCCGCCAGCCCTCTGGCTCTTCCATCATTACCGCCCCCCCACGTCCATGTGCGGAGACAAACGATGCGCTGCCAGAGAGGCCGGAGGTCAGATATGAGTGGCGCGTTGCGGGGTGCGGCCCAGGCGGTGGGGTCAGCGCTGGGGCAGCCTTTGTGGCCGTCTGTGCAGCTCCGGCTCTGAATGCATGGGGCACGGCACCGGCTGGGTTTTTGTCTCTCCTTGCAGCTGGGAGGCACGCAGTGATTTGTCTTTTCTCCTTTCCTCGGTGCAGGGGGGCAGAGAGGGCTGATTTTGCCCAGGTCCTTTCTGAAATGGTAAGCTAACCTTTGGGGAGAGGGCACCCTCCTTCCCTGCGGGCTCCCGGTACCCTGCCCGGAGCCCTGCCCCACAACATGGCCCGGAAGGACAGAGGTTTTCTGCATCTCTGCCACCTTCCAGTTGGCCACAGACGGCTGAGAAGCCTGACGGCCCAAGCGCCCGGTGCCAGTGTAATGAGCCCATTCATTTCCTGCCGCCGGCATATGGCATGTCATTGTCCTCGGTCACCGAGGCACAAGTGATGCAATTTGTTGGCATGTCTTGCCACAGCACTGACTGCCCGTCCCACTGAGCCCAGCAAACAACAGAAGCCATGAAAGGGCAGCCGAGCCCCACAGCTCCACACGCATGCCCATGCCGGGATGGTGCTGCCATTTCCGCGCCTCTGGAGGCTTCTCGGAGCTTCTCACTCCCCTCTCACTGCCCCAGGTCACTGGTACCCCAACTACTCTCCAGACACCCCCGCGAGCAGCTGTGCCCTTGCACACCAGGGTCCCCATCCACCTGTGCACAACAGATGCCCGCTCAGGTGAGCACTGAGGACCTGACCGCCTGTGGGGTGGACACAGTGCGCTGTGTACAGCTCGCGGAGAGGAAAAGGTGGGCGCTTACGAGGACCCAGTTCTGTTCCACCAGATGCAGCAATTTGGAGACCCTGGAGGGAAGTCCAGCCCAACGCCACCCTGGGGTTTCATGGGGCTCGCATCCCTGAGGTTGGGTTTCCCGAACACACTATTCTGAGCATGTGAAGCCAACTGACAGCAGGCTGGCCTGGCTGGGGTTTGTATAGCAGTGGGGGCGGCGTACTGAGGTCCCAGGCCCAGGGCGCACCTGTGGCAGGCCCGCACAGGGCCGGCCCCCCACAGCTGCCTTTCTGTGTCTGAGGCCAGCTGGGATGTGCCACCGCTCCTTTAGATGAGATGAGTTCCAGGGCAACGTGTGACAGGATCCACGCTGAACACGGGAGCCGTCCTGGGCTCCGAGCAGCGTAGGGCAGCGGCTCCCCTAGGCGGGAAGGCGGCAGGGTCTGTGCCGTTGGGGCCTGGTCTTGTTCGCTCACACTTACCCACAGCAGCTTGCTGCAGAAGGTGCTCTGATGTCACCTGGCTCTGAGGTTCTGCCTGGTCAGAACCGTCTCCTGACTGCTGTCACGGGGGCTTGGAGGCTGAGCACTCTGCGCCTGCACCGGCACCTCATGTCTTCCCAGACTGCATCCTGCTCAGTGTGGAGTGAGTGTGGGGGGCTGAGGGACAGTGGCCACCCGAAGGGGTCTGCTGGGCTCTGGCAGCACATGCCCAGGCTGTTTGTCTGCAAGCCGGACGCTGCAAGGCAGGATGGCTGTGGTGCACCTCTCAATGCAGGAGATTTGTCCCCAGGAGACTAGGGACAGTCCCTCTGCTTCTATCACATCCAGTGAGCGGGGCTTCCTGCAGAGAGGTGCTCAGGACAGGCCTCTCAACTGACCACAGAGAATGGCCTCTAGAGATTAGAGGGGAAGGTGAGGAAATCAACTTTAGCTTAGAAGATGGAGGCAGGAGTAGAACACTGCAACTCGCGTTCGGGGGAGAGGAAGGGTCTCCCCTGTGAGAAGACAAGCGAAGATGGCTCTTCATTTTAAGGGGAATATTCCTTTTCCCTCCATTTTAGATTCTCACATTCTCCTCCTGAGAGAGGGAGGCAATGGAAGGGAAGACGATTAAGTGTGGGCTGCGCGACCGCAAGTCCCAGGGCACAGCTGCAACGGGGGCAGAGGACCACGGTGCATGGTTTTTGGTGTACACTTTTTGGGCACAAGGAGCAAGCAGATGCTGGTGCAAAGGCCTTGACATCTTCTAAGTGGGGCAGGCTCACTTTTGGGAAGACAGGGTAAAAGAAGTAAGACCAAAACTACCTGCAGGCATTACCCATGAGTCACAAGAGGCCCGCTCCGCTGGGGAAGGCGGTAAGCTTCCCCATCACCTGGGACTGGGGGGTGAGGACCGGTGACCAGCGTCCTGGAAATTCTTTTACCTCAATACACTAGATTTGGCAACGAGTGGCATCCATGCTGCAACCCCTGAGAAGACCAGCCCTGCCAGCCCGACAGCCCCACAGCCCTCCCGCCCCAGGCTGCCCAGCCCCGCCCCAGGCTGCCCAGCCCCGCCCCAGGCTGCCCAGCCCCGCCCCAGGCTGCCCAGCCCCGCCCCAGGCTGCCCAGCCCCGCCCCAGGCTGCCCAGCCCCGCCCCAGGATGCCCAGCCCCGCCCCAGGATGCCCAGCCCCGCCCCAGGCTGCTCAGCCCGACAGCCCTCCCGCCCCAGGCTGCGCTGAGAGCCCTGAGGGGATCTGTCCACACTGGTAGTGGGCTCATAGCTGTGGGTTGGACAGGGTCCTCAGGCACCTGCAGGTTCTCCGCCCACACGCACACTGACCCTGTGGTCCCCTCCTGGCCCTGCGGCAGGCATGTGGGTACTCCTCAGGGAGAAGAAAGCACCTGCTCCCGGCTCCCTCCAGTGAGCCAGCGAGGTCGAGGTCGCCAGCTCTCCAAGCCTGCCTCGAGCCCCCAGGGCGAGCCTCTCTTAGCGGGACCCTGCCTCCTTTTGTTCCTCGGGACCTCCTTTACCCTCTCTCCTGCTTTATCTCTACATTTCCTCTTCTGCTGGCTTTCCCTGCACCACCAGCACCTAAACGTGAGTGAGCCTTTCTTAGGTGAAAGGTGGACACACGGGCGGACGGCGGGCCACCAGGTTTGCCTTCCCACTTGAAGCTCACAGTGAAGGGCAGGGAAGGGCGGTGCTCCAGGCCTCGGGCCGAGTCCTTGGGGCCAGGGCTTCCTTCAGCATGAGACCGGACAGACAGCCTCTGAGGCCATTCCCCTTAATTCCTGGACGTGCCCGGGCTGTGAGGAGGGGCGGCAGCAGAGCCAGTGGTCACCCAGAATGGAGGTGCAGAGCCGCCTGAGATGCGAGAGAGCAGTCCCAGGCAGAGGCTGGGGAGCCTTCTTGGGAGCTCTCCAGAGACCAGCAGATGTCCCGAGAGTTCACTCGGGGACAATGGAGCACATCCCATACACACGAGGAAGAGCCTGGGGTCAGAGAGACAGCCACCCCAGAGGATGGGGCGGGGCGACCCGCCACCCAGGGCCAGAGTGTGCCTGCCACCAAGGGTCTGAGTGGAAACTCGTAACTCAGGGTCCCTTAGACTTCTAAGAAGGGCCTCGCCCGGCCCTGATGCAGAATTCACCCGAGGCTCAACAGCTGGGGTTCAGACCACCTGATAAATCCCAGACCTGCTCTCAATAGAGCACTCAGCAAACCAGCAGAGACCGCCCCAGCCTGACGGTGAGTCTGAATACACCCAGGGGCACCATGCCTAATGGAGAGACCCTCCTGAGGCCAGGAGGCAGACTTCTGTTCAGTACTGCCCCCCGGGGTCTGGAGGGTAGTCACCCAAGACAGTAAATGGTAAGCCTTAGAGAAGGAGAAATAAAGGGTCTCTGTGGCTAAGACACGACCGTGTGTACAGAGACCCACACACACTCACACACTCACACACACATTCACATGCATGTACAAACTCACGTGCGTGCACACACTCTCACACACACTCACACACTCACACACACATTCACATGCATGTACAAACTCACGTGTGTGCACACACTCTCACACACACACACACTCACACACATTCACATGCATGTACAAACTCACGTGTGTGCACACACTCTCACACACACACACACTCACACACATTCACATGCATGTGCAAACTCACGTTCGTGCACACACTCTCACACTCACACACTCACACACACACATTCACATGCATGTACAAACTCACGTGTGTGCACACACTCTCACACACACACACTCACACACATTCACATGCATGTACAAACTCACGTGTGTGCACACACTCTCACACACACACACACTCACACACATTCACATGCATGTGCAAACTCACGTTCGTGCACACACTCTCACACTCACACACTCACACACACACATTCACATGCATGTACAAACTCACGTGTGTGCACACACTCTCTCACACACACACACAATTAGAGCTAATGCATGAGTTCAGCAAGGTTGCCAGACACAGATAAAGATAGAAAACCCGTGGCTTTGGGCACTAGTGTGAGCAGTCTAAGTGAGGGTAAGAAGATGATCTCATTTACCACGGCGTCCTGATGTGGGTTGAGATGAGAAAACTAGACTCTGCTCACATGGAGGTTCCAGAGGCCAGGAGGCCCGGGGGCCCAGCTCGGCTGCATGGGCACTGAGGGAGGCTGGAGGCGGGGCTGGTGTTAGAGGACCCTGTGCAGACCAGGGTGGGAGGACAAGAGGACGCAAGCTTGTGCCCGAGGCTCCCTCTTTGGTTCAGCCTCTGAGGCCCAGGGACAGAGACAGCAGTGTTCTCCAGGATGTCCATAGGACGCAGGCGCTCCGGGCCACCCCCGCTTGTCCTACAGCGCAGGCAGCACTGGAAACGCCCTCAGAACAGCGACAAGATGCGGTAAGTGGGGTTCTGTGCCAGGGACCAGAGTCCAGGTTCCCTTCAAGGTCTAGGCCACTGACCCCATCTCTGTTTCACCCTGGAACTTTGGCTTGAGAATTACCCTAAAAGGAGCTATTCTCAACATTTTTAATTCCTATTCATCACAGAAAATTTAAAAAACATTAAGAATAATCCCCAGGTACAAGCCGAACACCCTTCCGATGTACACATAGGTCTTGAAATATCAGATCTTCACTCTGTGCAGCAAAATAAAAGCGATGCTTTTGCATTCGAGGACATTATGGGGACAACGGAAAATAGAACACAAGCAGGACATACGTGTGCAACACGTGCATCAGTACACGACCCTCCCTCCCCCTCCCTCCCCCTCCCCCCCTCCCCTCCCAGGGTTGGGGATGGGACTAGGCCTTGTGCAGGCCAGGCCAGTGCTCCCACTGAGCTGCCCCCAGCCCATGGACATTTCTGAGTAGCTCTGCTTCTCAGGCCTTTTTCCTCTGCTGTCACACTTGGCACCTTTTATATTGAGGTTCCTGCATGACATGCCCAGGTCGTGCCACCATAGTGCCACAAAGTCCCTATTCCACTGAGGAACAAATGATTGCCTTTAAAAGCCCATTTCCTCAGGAGAACCTGGCCAGTCCTCTTCAGGTGGGGCCTCCGCACAGGCCATCTTCCCCAGGCCTGCAGCAGCTGCCCTGCTGGGACCCTGGCCGGGGCTGCTCCCCTGGCCCAGTCCCCCTTGGCTCCCTAGTGCACTCAGGAGACCCGGCTCCATCCGAGGTGGAGATGGCGGAGTGGGGAGCCATGTGGTTTTCCTGGTCACTCCTGCAGGTGTGGCCCTTAGAGGCCAGAGGCCAGAACTCCTGGCCCACATGATGACCCCTCGGTGGCCAGAGGCCAGCCAGCCCCCGTGGACACCTGTCCAGCTCTGAGGCAGAAGGAGCTCTCCAGTCTTGTCCCCACTCTGGGCTCTGCACTCGGTTGTTTCCTGGGAGAGCCAGCAGTGAATGCCACTCCCCGGAGCCCAACCCCACCAGAGCCCAGTGCTCTTAAGGTGCTTGCCCTCAGGACCCAGAACACCACCGAAAGCCAAAGGCCGCCCGGTGTCACTGTGGAAGGCCTGCTTACCCACACAGCGGGCGAGACATTGCTAGTCCGCGGTCCTTCTGGGCTCTGCCTCGGGATCTCCGCAGGGAGGGAGCGCTCTCAGGAGCCCCGCCACCTCCCCTGGTGCTCTGCCCTGTGAAGCAGGAGGCAGCTGGATACCCAGGCCTGCCTCCAAGGGGAAGCTCCTCTGGGGACGCTCTCGGCCTCACCCAGAACGTCTGCACTCGGGGACCGGTGTCTCCTGCCTTTCTAAGGGTCGATGACCCTTGGGTTTGCAAGGAGACTTCCTAAGGGCCCGGATGGCACATTCCAGCCTCCACCGCAGGAAGAAGGCTTTGCCTTACTCCCTTTTCAGCTTTCATCCTTCAAATCTTGAAAGTTGGAGGGGCCCACCTAAGGGCACCTGTAAGGCCCACTCTCCAGGACCTCGAGGGCCCAGATCTGCCACCCGGGAGTTCCTCCTCTTTCTTTCCCTTGATGAACTCGAGCTATGCTCCAGGTACAGAAGCTTCAGAGACAGCAGCTGGACGTGGCCTTCTAACACCTCCTGGCCAGGGTGAGTCGCCTTCTGTGGGACAAGTCCAACAGTCGCCTTCTGTGGGCATTGTGGTCTCTGCAGTCCAGAAACTTAAAACAGCAAACGTGGAACACATTTCCTCACAGTCCCCGGGGGAGCTGCAGTGTGCCTTGTGGGAACTCGGTCCCTTGCTCACCCCCAGGGCAGGACCAGCCACACTGCAGTGGTGTCACTGCTGGCCCCAGACACCGCAGGCCTGGGCCTCCTTCCAGCCCCGTGGCCTGGCCTGGCCCTTCCACACACCCTGGAGGCCACTCACCTCTCTGCAGGTGGGTATCCGGGGCTTGGCCTGCGGGCGACGTGACCAGCTGTGTCTGAGACGGCAGTCGGGACTTCGGAGCTTTCTGTCAGCGGCTTCCCTCTCTAGGAGCTGAGCGTCCCGAAACGCGAGGTTTTCCCCAGTCCCTTGCTTGTGCCCACCCCTCGGGGCTCAGGAGCAGGCGGGGTGCAGAGACGCCTGAAGTGTGACGTTGTGGAGGTGGGGAACGTAGCTCCGGCAGGAGTGACAGAAAGCCTGAGCATTCTCTAGCATGTCTAAGACAGAACCGTCAAAGCACAATGGGACAGAGACCGTGTCACGGACACTTGTAGAAAAATCAGGAAGAAGATGAATGAATTTTTTCTTCCCCAATCAAAGTCCACTGCCTGGCGTGTTCTCTCTCTCTCTCGCTGGCTCTTGAGTAAACCTCGCTCCTCTAACAGGTAGCTTCAGGCTGGGCTATGGGAAGCCGTCCTGGAGCTGGGTTAAAGGTGATTGGAGTCTGTCTCTGTAATTCAAACTCCCTTTGGATTTCTCATGTAGCGGAACCTTCCCCTCTGAAGCCATGGGCTAAAACCAACAGTCATCTCCACCACTCCTGCACTGCCCCCAGGGCACGGAGACCAGTCCAGACGTGGGCCAGCGGTATGGAGCAGCTGGGGAACAGCCTTCTCTACGGGCTTTGTTGGCCATGTGTGCTGTGGACCACTTGTAAGGTCCATGGTGTGGAAAGTGGATTCATCCTGAGCAGCCCCAAGGTAACCAGGCTTTCTGTGGCTTGCGTGGAATCCCTCCTGATCCCTTCTCTGCACACAAGGGCTTCCTTGCCCGCCCGCCGTCCACCTGGGGGTATGTGTGGTGGCTGAAGGCTTTCTCCGTGGCTGTCACTTCTGACCAGGATACTTGCTTAGCTGCCCCTCCTAGACTGTGGACATGGTGATGGTTAGCTAGATAGTGGCCCGACTGGGCTGTCGGAGGAGTCTGCCATTTGTGGGTAGGGTTTGTGCACCCAGGCCGCTGGCCGCTGGAGGAAGGGCCCACTCAGGCATGGTGGGCTGTTGACAGGGCCACATCATCATCCAGAAACCAGGCAGCTCTGTGTTCCTGATACCCCACTGCGTCCACACAAGGAAGAAGAGGAAAGAGAGGAGGAAGAAGTCCTGTATGCACGGCTACCATTATGAATTAGCTCTGCGTGGAGATGGAGTCTCCCCTTTCCCTCAGAGCGAGCTTCCCCGTGCTGGGGACAGTGGCGCGGTAGTTGAGGGCAGATCCACAGTTCTCCTCTGTGTCAAGAAGCAAGGCGCCATGTCAACAGGAAGCCTGGCTGTGAAAGGTGAGCACTCCTCCCTCTGACGCCTGCACAGGAGCTGGGCCCTGCCTGTGTCCACTGGTGTCCTGAGGCAGGTGTGTGCAGTGTGCCCCTCCTCGCAGCAGCCCACCTGCCCTGATGTTGCTTTCAACACAAGGGGAGCTTTGAGACCTCGGCCCCACGGTGTGATGTTAGAAAGGAACCCTCCACAGCAGAGTCACAGAATTTAATCACAGCCACGGTCAAGGGCAGCCCCGTGTAGGAGAACCTGAGCTGTCTGCAGCCCCGGGAGACATCTGAAGAAGGCCTGTTGCTCACCACATTGCTGATGGAGCAGGGCTGTCTCCCCTGTGCTAGAGAGCAGATCTCAGTCAGAGGCCAGAGCCACACGCAGAGGTCCCGTGATAGCCTCAGGACCCCACAATGCCACACAAGTGGCTGGAGAAGTTTTAAAATTCAAGTGTAAATTGCAATATGTATTCTTATCAAATGGATGTTAAAGGCAATTGAAACCTATGTTGTTTTCTGAGTTCATCATTTGAGTTGTTCAATGGCAGCTTATTTTAGTTAAAAGTATGTCTCTAGGAACTTCTAGAGCCTAATTAGGCTAATAAATTTTCTATTTCAAGGTAAAATCGTTGCCTTTTACCTAAAACATGCTAAAAATAATATTACTTACATGAAAAAAGGCTGTATGAGGTTTTGTCTTGAGAAGCGCTCTGCTGCTACATTTTGTTGTCCTATTTTCTCAGATTCTATTTTCTGAACGGGGGATAGGGCCCAGGGCCTCATGCGTGTGGGGCCAGCACTCCACTGAGCGGCACCCCAGCACAAGTGAGCGGGTGAGCAGAGAGGTCACTCACCGGGGTGCAGTGCGTGAGCACCGCAGTGAGTCACCCTACGCAGGATGGAGAACCTGTACCAGCCAGCCCCTCCTTCTCCCAGCCTGCCTGTCTCCTGGACTCCTCTTTCTGTCCCCGATGTCATCTGGGAAACTGTCACCTCGTTCACCCCGTCTCCTGGGCTCTCCTTGGTGTGACTGTCTCACACTGACCTTGTTCTGGGGTGTGACAGTTCTGCGGAGGGGCTTGAAAGCATTTGTGGATGTCCTTCCACTGATGTGCAGGTGTGTTTCTCTTGGGCACTGGTGTGCTGGGCTCTGGGAGACAGAAGATGAGGCCAGGTCCCCTTCCCATCGTGCCATATCTAGGTCCGTGGGGTCAGGCTGACTTGCTGGTCCAGGGCCTCGGTCACCTGGCTGGGCTTGTGAGACAGGTATCCCTGCTGTGGAGCTCCCTGGAGGGAAGCCACCCTGTCCAGCCATACCTCAGGGCTGAGATCTGCTCCTGGCCTCCACTGGGGGCCTCCACATAGATAATTTGGAATTCTGGTCAGGACATTGGTCTATTCCGTTTATGTTAATCATCCAATCATTTTATTAGTGTGTTGTCATGAGTATTTAGTTTCTTATTTTCCAGAATCATTTTATTTCCTGCTCAGAATTTTCCAGGTGTGTTCTTTTGAAGTTCTTCCTGTTGGATTTGTGTGTGTGTGCTTGGGTGTGCATGTGTATATGTGTGCACACATGTATGTGATTGTGGGTGTGTGCATGTGCTTGTGTATGCATGTGGCTTGTGTGCATGTGTATGTGCATGTGTGTGTGTTGTGTGTGCACACATGTGCTTGTGTGTATGCATGTGCATGTGTGTGCATGTGCTTGTGTGTGGACATGTATGTGTGATTGTGTGTGTGCATTTGCTTGCGTATGCATGTGCATGCGGCTTGTGTGCATGTGTATGTGCATGTGTGTGTTTGTGTGCATACATGTGCTTGTGTGTATGCATGTGCATGTGTGTGCATATGTGTGTGTGCATGTACACATGCATTCATGTGCATATGTGTGCATGTACTTGTGTGTCATGTGCATGCATGCATACATGTGGAACTCTACCACTTGGCACTTTCTAAAACACTTTTCGGTGACCTATGTGTGTACATATGCACGAGGACCTTTCTGTTTGGCCTACAAGATGCTCCAGGCTCATCTTGTGTATTTCCTGCCCCAATTGGGGATGCTTTTTGGACCCTGCTCCCTGGCTGGCTTCACGGAAGAAGGGATTGGGGAAGAGGGCTAGGCACTAGGTGGCTGACTGCAGCCACCATTTCCACTGACAGGGGACACATGTGGGCATGTGCCAGGTCTCCATAAGTACTCAGGTGCATGAGCATGGTCTCAGCATGGCTGGTTCTGATGTCTCTGGCTGTCCTTCAGAGTCACAAGGTCATCCCAGCCCTGCCCCTTCTTCCTGTGACCGCCCTGCACAAGTGGGCTCCCACTGCCCATCCACCACACCCCTACGGTGCAGTCCCCTGCAGGGCAGTGGCCAGATCTCAGCCTGTGCCTCTGTGGAGATGCCCTGCAGGAGAGCATGCTGCTCACAAGGCCTCTGCCTTTGGTGGCATGGCACCTCCTTCCCAAGTCCCCTTCAGGGAGGCTGTCTACATGTCCGTGACACAGAACGCTCTGCTGGCACTGTCTGCCCTCCATGCTGGAGCTCCTCACTGCCCGAGTGACTAGGGCTCTCTCGTGATGGGTGTTCTGTGGGGGCGGGTCTGACAAGTGCCGTTGTCATGTATTCCCCATGACAGCGTTCTGCAGGTCGTGTGGTCACCTAAGCCCTGGGCTTTGCCTGTCCTCTGCCTCTGGGCTCCTGGCACCACGGCGGCTGGCTGAAGCTGTGCTCTTATCTTGTTCTGAGTGACACGAAATGGAACCCCTTGCTCCCCTTAGCTACATGCTTCCGTGACTCACCTGTGTGTCCGTGTGTCTGGATAACCCATTTGTTTTAAAAATGAGATGCACAATAAAGGTGTGCAGTCTCATATACATGATCCAGTACCTTCTGTCACGCTGATGGACTCATCAGCTGGAATTGTCACTGAATTCCAGAGCGTGGTCACTGGTGATGTTCCACTGTGTGGGTGGAGCACAGTTTGTGTGTTCTCTCACTGAAGCACATTTTCACTGCTTCTGATTCTTGACAGTTATATAAAAACGGCTGTAAACATTCTGTAGGTGTTTGTGTAAACATCAGTTTTGAATCCGTTGAATAAACACCAAGGAGCAGGGTTGCTGGATGGCAGAATGAGACTGTGTTTAGCTTCGTAAGACACTGCCGACGTGTTTCCAGGTTAGCTGTGTCACTCTGCATTCCCACATTGCCAACAGCCATGGAGTCACTTCTGTTCTACATTCCTGCCAGTGTTGAAGTGTGAGTCCTTATTTTCTAATTTTAGGCAGGCTAATAAGTCTGGGATAGTAGCTCTTGTTTTTTTTTTTTTTAAATTTTGCATTTCCCTAATAAAAAGGATGTTGAGGAAGTTTTCATTTGCTTACTTGACATGTGTGCGTCTTCTTTGATTGACAGTTATCTGTTCAGATTTTTTTTGGTTCATTTTTTAACTGGATTGTTTAATGTGGTAAGAATTGACATCTTGACAATACCAAGTCTGCCAACACTCATGCAAGATTATTTAAATCTTGAATTTCTTTCATTAGTGTTTGAACTTTTCAAGATAGAGATGCTGTACATATTTTGTTAGATCGATACCTAACATTTTTACTTTTGTGTGGGTTATTGTGAATGGCATTATTTTTAGAGTTACAATGATCAATTGTCCAGTGCTGGTATATATGAAGACAATTGCTTTTTATATATTCACTTCATATTTTATGGCTCTGCTATTCTCCCCATCAGTTCTGGTAGGCTTCACGGAAGAAGGGATTGGGGAAGGGAATTTGAGGGGATTATGTACATAGACATACATATCATCTCTGAATAGACAGTATCATTTCTTTCTTTCGAATCTATGACTCTTACTTTTCTTGTCTTATTACACTGGAGAGCTCTTCTATGGTGATGTTGTACAGGAGCTGTGAGAAAGGGCACCTTTGATTATGTTCTCAGCATTCAGGGAAAACATCAAAGCCTTCACCATTAAGAATTATACTGGGGCTGGGGATGTGGCTCAAGTGGTAGCGTGCTCACCTAGCATGCATGAAGCACTGGGTTCGATTCTCAGCACCACATACAAACAAAGTGAAGATATTGTGTCTACCTAAAACTAAAAAAATAAATATTAAAAAAGGAATTATACTAAATTCAGAGTTTTGGGGGTAAAAGTTCTTTCATAAGCTGAAGGAATTCCTCTCTCTTCCTAGTTTGCTAAGAGATTTCTTCTTGAATATGTGATGGATTTTGTCCCCTATTTTTCTGTACCAGTTGATGTGTTCACATAAGGTGACTTTACTTCCTTCCATAAAACATCACCTGCCATCTGACCCTGCCAGCAACAGCTCTGAATCCTCCTGGACGTCCAGAGCCAAGTGGGCTTTTCTTAAGACCTCAATGTCCCTTTTGATTTGGTTTGGATGTGTGGAGTCCACTGTGGCCAGTTGAACACCAATGCTCTATCTCCGTTGCTTGCTGTGGCTGAACCTGGTGGAACTCTACCACCTGGCACTTTCTAAAACACTTGTCAGTGACCTGCTTCCTCATTTCACTTCTTCTGTACTTATCCTCATGAACTCCAGATGGTTGTGTGGTTCCCTACCACCTGCGTTTCTGAAGTGACACCTTGGCGACAACAGCTCTGCACGTCTGGTGCCACACTAGTTAGGCAGTTTACCGTCTATGAAGTCACATTACTTTGAATAACTCTCATCCATCTACATCTACATGATGGCTTCCCATAATTTTTGATTAATCAAATAAACTTTATTTTTCACAAATGGCAAAGAACGAAAAAAATGTAACAGCTTTGTCAGTGTGTTAACTGTCTTCACACCCTTCCTACTGTTCATCCTGATGTCTTTTGTCCCCTGCAAACAACATCTGTTCACTGCGTTTTTGGTGCTTCTCACAAACAGAAATGAATAACTCAGCTTGACAGGACAGGAGTCAAATGACACCTTTAGGCACGATTTGCATCCAATAAATAATTCCCCTCTCAGGGTAGATGGTGGAGACCACTCCAAGGGTCCAGCCTGACTCACAGGCTTCCTACAGACAAGTTCCTGGGGCTAAATCTCCCTCGTGGAAGGTGAGTGCCTGATTAGTTCCATGGCCTGACTTGGGTTCTCAGGGGATGTGAACAATGGTCTGATTGTTTCATGAAATACAGGCTCACGGTGACAGCCACATGTCTGTTGGTTCATTTTCTTTTTAATCCCTGACAGCATTACAAAAGAAAATATATTGAAATCGCTCTGAGCAGAAAGATGCTTGGAAAATCTTACTGGGGTTCTAAACAGAGGGAGTTCTGCCAGCAGCTAGGTGAAGTGCTGTGGGCACACCGTTCCGTTGCTCATCCCCACCTGTCCCCTTCTCCGTTCTGTGCCATTTTATCAGAGTCTACAACTCAGGGTAGGCAACCAGAGCTGTCTGCCGTGGGGCTGGATCTGCACTTCTATTTGGAAGTACAGTCTTAAGAACACATCTCCACAGGACTGCAGAACATTCATCCTGCTCAGTGCACGCTGAGAGAGGAGGACACAGCGTGACCCAGGTACAAACTTCCTACTTTTAAATTAAGTGAATTCTAATTTTTCATGTAATCAAAGTTTTTTTACAGAAATAAAAATAGCTTTTAAAGAAGACCAAGGCTGTAAAAAAAAATTACCAGGGATTAGGGATTTAATTTTCATCTACACTTCTCGATTTTTTTGATTTCATGAACAAGAAAGTTAAAAATAAACAAGATTGACACTGATTCATCAATTTTAAAATATGCTCAATTAAAAATATCAAACACTCAAGATACAAAATGTGATCTATGATCACTATCACCCCCAAAAATCAAACAGCAGTTAAAATTTTGGTTTTTTATTTCTAATTTTCTGCCAACCAATGAAAACCTGCCACAGCCTGGCCTGGACACAGCCTCTGGGAACCAGCCGCTTCTGCTTGTCCACAGGACTCTGAATGTGCAGGAGAGCAGCCTGTGGTAGTGGCCGCATGTGACGGGGCTTTGTGTGCATGTGGCAGTGTACGCCTGTGTGCGCACGGTGTGTGGAGAGTCGCTCTGCCTGTGTGTGGTGTGCGCAGTGTGTCTCCCTGTGCAGATGGGCCTGTGTGCAGAGTTTAGGGCTCTGTGTGTCTGTGTGGTCTCGGGATTCCTCGCTGACCAGTGAGGAGACCACCCAGGCAGCTTGTGGACAGGCGCACGTCTTTCCGACTTCAGAACTTCTGCCACACACAATCCTTGCACGGGAGCCCGCGGAGGGCTGAGCATTGCAACGGCTCAGAGTAAACAGGACTTCAGGGCTCAGGGGGGTCAGGTGCACCAAACGCACCAAGCAGCATGGACACAGGAAGGTTTTAAAAACCTGTGGCTCCAATGGATTGGAAACACAGTTCCAAGGGCCGCAGCCACATGGTCCATGAAGTGAGGTGAGGAGGAAAGGGGAGGACGGGGCATGCGTGGAGAGGTAGAAGGGGGGCACCTAGGTGGAATTCCCAGCAGACCTGCAGATGCTTCCTGCCATGCTCCTGTCACCTGCAACCATGTTTGCCTCCGTGTGCGTGTCCCATGAGACTGTGTCTCCCCGGGAGTAAGGACACTGGGATTCTCCCCACCACCATGTGATCTGAGGCTTAAGAGAAATCAGTGGGGCAGCAAGTCATGGTCCTTCACTGACCAGGACCACATGGGCTGTGGGATGCTTATGCAGAAGGAAGAACTTTGCACGTCCCCTTCCAGGGTGGGAAGAGGTGCGTGGCCTGGTCAACTTAAGGAAGGAAAGATTTATTTTGTCATGGGGTCAGAAGTCTCAGTGCACAGCCACTTGGTCCATCGTCTGGCCTTTAGCGGGACAGAACATCCCGAGGGAGCACCTGGGACCACAGAGCTGCCTCCTTCCTGGTGGCAAGCAGAGACAGAGAGCCAGGAAAGGGCAGGGACAAGATAGACCTCCCAGGGAGCCCAGGTGCAAAGGGGAGTGCCAGGCTGTTCGTGCAGTGAGCTGGCCGGTGTCCCCAGAGGGGCCTCCACGTCCAGACCCCTGGCACCTGCGCACACAGCCTCATGTGCCAGTGAGGTCATTGCCGATGACCCCTGGGGGTGGGGCAGTGGACTGGAGGCCTGGAGTGCAGGAGTGTCCTCAGGAGAGCACGCTCAGGGCCGCAGAGCCTGGGGCCACAGGAAGTGTCCTCCCCCGGCGTCTCTGGAGAGAGGACGACTTGTGCAAGTGTTCGTATTCCACAGAGGTGGCACGTGGACATGACCGTCTTTGTTAAAGTGTCTCAGGTGACAGCTGAGCCTCTGGGTGCCGCGGGCTCTGGACAGGCTCACAGTATCTTGTGCCACAGGTGTTTTCCCTCCCAGAAGCTGCCGAGTTTTCCAGGTCTCCCGACTTCACTTCCTGCTCTACCTTCAGAAAACCAATTCATCCACCTCGTGAAGAAAGTGGTGTAAAATGTCTAAATGTCCTCTATGCTGCAGTGACATTTTGTAGGGGCGATGTTATCTTAAGCTAGGAAACAATTACTGCAAGAATAAAAAAGGAAAAAGAAAACCCTTTGCTTTTTCACTCTCAGACTTCATGGGACCCTACAAAATCGTCCTGCAGGAGGCAGGTCACCTGCCCGTCACCATGAGGCCTACTGCCAGCTCAAGCCAGCTTCCCTCTGGGGACTTGGACAGAGCTGGGAGTGCCACAGATGTCCCGGTGCCAAGGGATGGTATGGGCAGCAGCTGCTCACAGAAAAGACTGAGAGCCCAGATGTGAGTGGAAGAAGATGGAAAGGCCTGTCCAGTCCCTGCCCAGGCCAGGAGGCTTTCCACGCTCCCTCTGCTCCTTTGAGTCTGAGAGGAGTAGGAGGCTCAGGAAAGCACAGCGCTGCTCTCTCCCACACAGCCGCCGGGGCCAGGGGCTGAGTTCAATGGGTGGCTCAAAAGCCCACTGGGCCCCTGCCTGGGGAAGAGCAGACAGCTCTGATAATTCTGCTTTGGAGTATCGGCCTCCATGCTCCCCAGGCAGAACCCCAATGTGGACGTTCCCAGCATGAGCCGATTATTGGAGGTGATTTTTCAGTTCCTGAGTCACAAGACTGGTGTGGCTCAAAGCCCACGCCTACCTGGAATGGGCCAGTACTGAGTCCGGCACCAGTGTTGGTGGTCATTGCCTTCTCTCTGGGTGTCACAGGAGGAAGTGTGCTTCGTGTGTGAAGCCAGAGTCACAAGACCCTGCCATCTCTGCAGACCTGGCCACGTAATGATGTGGAGTTTTCTCAAAAATGTTCTGCAAATCATCCCAGGCTTCGCAGTCGCCTTTGAAGTTACATGGCTTCTTAATGTGCTGCTGTCCCTCCAGGCACAGAGACAGGGTGGTAGACGCTAGATGGCTCATGGGGGGCACAGAGCGGTGTGCTCTTGAGGGCCCTGATGCCGGTCCCCACAGATAGGTTTTCAGGTGGAGGGAGCTGTGGGGACTGGGAGGCCTGTGCAGCCTGTCCCCTGAGTGCTCTAGAGCACAGGCCCTACCAGAAGGCAGAATGGCTCTCAGCTGGCCAAACCTGAAAATGTCACCTCCTCACAGCACTCCTTGCATTGGTACGCAGAATTAATGACTAGATTTTTCTGATTATAAATTTCTCATGTCACGCAGCAAAGTATCTGGAAACAGGAGATGCTAAGAAAGAAATGTATCTTTTACATTAGTGCACACAGTAAACACAAAGTCGGCTCACGGCAGGAACATCCTGCTTGTGCTTGTTCAGTGCATTAATAAAACCAGAATGTCCGTGTGCAAACACTTGGGGCTCAAGGCTCCAGGGGTCCCAGTCTATAGATGGTTGACTCTACAGCCGTGGGCCTGGGGTGAGCCAGAGCACCAGGGCAGAAGGGCGTGGTGGGGGAGAGCAGCAGGACATGGCTCCAGGAAGCCCAGAGAGGTCTGCTCGCCAAGGACCTTCATATCCCGGAGGCTCGCCCCCAGGGACCTGTCTCCTGCAGCTGCAGCCCAGCTGCCTGGAGTTTCCACCGGTCACCCATCCAGGGCTCCAGCACTGGTGTGTCAAGGCTTCCAGTACCCACCATCTCACTGGGCTCCCTGCATTGTCCCACACGAGGCACTGGGGACACCCCACGCCCAGCACCGCACGGGAGAGTCCTTCTATTGTCAGTCTGCCAGGTGCTGTTATTAGCCACAGCCTTTGCTGCTGACTGTGTTTTAATTGGTCAGTTAAACTGCTTATCGGCTCGACGGCTCCTGGGCCAACCCCTCAGTCAGGTGCTGAGCTGTCTGTCCTTCCTCTGTGGTGGAGAATCACCCGTATGTCTGTCCTGATGGTTTTTAGATGCTCCTTCACTCTCGGCTGGCCGCTGTGGTTTCTGGTGGAATATGGGGCCATCCAGATTGGTTTCTTCTGGATGTCACTTCTCGTCTTTCCCTCGTGGCTCACCTTCTTCTGAGGCTCTCAGCAGAGGAAGTTGCAAGGCACAGTCCCTCCACTCCTCCACTCCTCCACTGGTCTGTGGAGCATCTTGAACTTGTGGATTCATGTCTTACAGCACGCTTGGCAAGGCTTCTGCCGTTGCTCCCCCGCTCTCTTCTGCGCCCATCACGATGTCTCCCACCTGAGCTCCATAGCACCTGTCTGGCCCTTCACTGTCACCCCCAGGCCCCCGATCCTCTGTTCGCTGTCATCTCAGCCTCCTGGGTGACTTCATTGCTCTGTTCTCGGGCTGCTGCTCCCTTCCTCCGATCTCTCTACCCTGTGCTGAGGCCGTCCAGAGAGCTCTGTTTCTTTGTTGGCTACTTTTTTTTTAAGACTAACTCTGGATTCACAGCAAAACTAGTCAGAGGAACGGAGAGTTCCCGTGTAGCCTTGTCCCACGTGCTCCGCCTCCCGGGTACCAGTGTTTCCACCAGGGAGGTTTTATTTCAGGTATCTTATTTTTTTTTTTTTTAGCTCTTAAATCTCCATTTGCTTCTTGTTTATCATTTCTACTTATCTTTGGAGAATTCTTTATTTTCAGTATTTTTGAATGCATTTCCCTTGGTCTTATTTGGGATAGTTACATGGTAATTATTTCAAGTTCTCTTTCTGATAGCACCAACATCTGTATCCATCTTAGCCTGGCATATGCTGATGAATTTTTTACTTCTAAGTGTTCTCATTTCCCTGATTCTGTGCATTCCAATTATTTTGGCATGAATCCTAGATATTATGATGTTGGGTTGACCGGAGGCCTGTTAAAACCACTGGAGAGTTTATTTTTCAGATGATTAACTCAGTTAGGGTCAGACCACCTACTGTGAATAGTGGTTCAAATCACAGGTCAGTATTTTTCCTCTTGATTTTATTTGGCTTTTTCATACTTTAGGATTTGAATTTTATATCAAATTTTAGTCTATTATCATATTAAATATTCACAAAGTTCCAACATTTAGTTGAGTGTGGTGTATACCCATTATTCTCTGTGCCCCTTTTATCTATCTTTATTCTTCTGTTGTGGTTCACCTCCCTTTTCTGTTTTATTATGTAGCTACTTATCAACATATGCCCCTTTCCTTAGAAAAAGGAACCAAATGTTGTTTTAAATATGTGAAATTATTTGCATAATTATGGCATAGTAATGAAAATATTTGATTATGTCAATATTTGTTCTTATTCCCTCATGAATACTGACTTAAATGGATCAGCAGCTTGTCCTATTAAATTGTCTAACATTGTTAAAACTGGGATTACGTCGTGGTAACAGGATTTCCAGGTATTTGCTGTGGATTGAATGTTCTATAGTCAACACTGAAATTTGGTTCAGAAATCACATACCTGTTTTATTAGCTGTATCTCGTTCTGCCGACATCAAAGGGGACTCCAGCCTGCTCTTGGAGCTGGGGTGTCTGTCATTCTGTGCTTCGCTGTGACAGACTCGCTTGTTGTACCCCCCAGGCCTTTTCGACTGGTCTCTAGTCCATGAGCAATGGGCAGGTGAGTGCACCTAGAGACAGCGCAGGGCCCTGGGCAGCAGCAGGCTCACCAGCCAGCTCTTCTTTAGAAGTGATTTGAGGTCGTTGCCCTGGTCAAGGCTCTGGTGCCGGGTGCTGGGTGGCAGTGAGCCTCCAGACCAGACAGCACCCTCCTGCCTTCGGCTGCTGCATCAGGAACAAGAAGGATTTCAGCGACCTTATTGGTGAGCATATGGCAGGCTCTGATTTCCTTACTAAATCAGATGATATTACTAGAACTGGGTCATTATGCACACATTGTAATCTATCGTTAAGCCCAACAAAGTCATATTTAGCTAGTGCTTTAATTGTGCTACTGGGATTTATCTCTGCTTTTCAAAGGGGGAAAGCAGCCCAGCAAGGGGAATGGGACCAGCAGCCCTGGTTTTCCATCTCATAAAGAGGGTGTCATTTCTAACAGAGGAAGACGTGGCTGACCTGTCACTCATTCTGAGAAGCATGGTCGCAACCTCTCCTGACCTTCAGATGCAGGAACACATTCTTGGGAGGGTGAGCCTGGCCCTGGACTGCAGTTTTGCCCTGGGCAGTGTGGCTCTGATGGGCTTGGTGATGAGAGTCGCCACGGCCCTTTCCCATGTGAAGCAAGTATGCCTTGTGAGTGCTTCAGTCAGTTGCTCATTTCTTGAGGCCTCTTCTATAAGCACACTGTACCCGGTGCTGTTCCAACCTTTAATAACTTTTAAAATGTGTACAGGAATAAAACATTCAACGTCCTGCAGCACTCAGGGTGTAGGTCTGGTTCTGTGTCTGCACCATTAGCTAAGACGGTGCTTACCTATCATGGCTTCCTGGGCTCATGCTGGCTGCCTGTGGGGTCCCAGGAACAGGAAATGCCTTGGCCTTGAAGGTCCTTTGCCTTTCTTTGCTATCAGCTCACATCAGACCATCATGGCCAGAGTATCCCGGATGGTCCCCAGTGAGTGTGGTGGGGCCTGCATGGAGGACCATGAGTTGGAGTGGTCGTTCCTGGCCCAGGGGCTTGGTAGGTGGTGCCCTGTGGGTTGGAGGGGATGGGACCCAAGAGCCAACTTGCCGTTTGCCACCTGCTGGGAGAACCCACCCAGAGGGTCCTGGCTCCGTCTCCAGCAGCTGGAGGTGAGGCCCTGTTTTCTCCTGTCGGGGTTAACACACAAGCAACTTCTTAAGTGGCACTTTGACAAACACAGTGGGTGGTGAATCCTGTTACACAGTTAAAGACTTTTAACAATTGAAAAGACTGACGAGATGAGCCTGCTCCACGAGTCTGAAGAGGGGAGCCGTGGGGAGCAGCCGGGGCAGTGCCAGGGCGCCCCGCTGAAGCCAGGCGGGCCGAACGCATGTGTCTGCCGCAGGGTGCCGAGGGCACCTGAGGCCCACGTGGCTGACACTGTGGATTCCCAGCTCCAGATGGATTTGAGGGTGGCGACCTTCGCTCCCGGGAAGCCATCATCCGGCCAGCTCTGGCCTGTGCAGGGTCCTGGGTGCTGACTCTGTGGCTCAAGGGTGGTCGTCTGTGGCTGAAGGCCACAGTGACAGGTGGTCCCAGGCTTTATTCTCTTCCTTGTCACCAGGCTCTGGGCTGCTCGGCAGAGCAGAAGTGCCTATTACAGCTTCATCTTTGCTCAGGACTTTCAAAATCATCTTTAAAGAACCTTACACAGGTACCTCAGCGATGCTGTTATCTTTTAATACATCCTGTGAAAAGAAAGAAGGAATAATAGCAGGAAAAAAACAGGAAAGGATTTGCATTTTCCCAATTGGGGTAGGAGATGGAAGGCTGCTTCTGTCGTGTGTGTGCAGTTTAAAACGGGAGCTCCTGATGGAGACGCAGCCAGACGGGATCTTCACACGTTTTGTAAAGAGAATAGACTTCAATAAGCTAATCCAGACCTCGGGATTTGCCGAGCAGAGAGGCGCGGGTGTTTGTCTTTACGTAGCAGATTGCTCATGGCGAGCCCAACTGGGCTCCTGAGTGCAGGAGTGTTTTCTGGGCAGGGGCTTCTCCATTTTAGCAGGAAAATACAGAGGCATTTCTGATGACAAAAGCTATGAAATATTTCAGGGGTTCTCCAAGCTCTGATGAGACGCTCCTGCAGCTTACTTCTGTTTGGAATGTTTTAGGGGCATTGGCTCGGGGAAATAGAACCCATGGCTTTGAGCACAGACCAGATGCAGACATAGACACGGCCGTCCTTCCTGAGCTCCTGCTGGTAAGAAGTGGCGGCCTGTGTGTGCTTGTGCATGTGTGTGCACGTGCCCACATGTGTGCACGTGGGTGTGAGATGATTTACTTCATAAAGGTTTGGAGACGATTTACTCAAAATATTTTTCTGGGGAAAAGGAAGATGGACCACCTGCTGGGTGTAAAACAGTCCACCCAGGTGGGGCAGGTTCTCTATGGTCCTAAATTAGTCACGGAGATTTTTCCTCGATGCCCTGAAGATGTCACACTTCATGGTACTAAGAGAAGAGACTCAGTCCTCTGTATGTGAGGCCTGGCTCTCCTGATTAGGGATTGTTGCTTGGAACCACATTGGTCTAGATTTGAGAGTTGGAAACTTTGTTTATTGTTGTGAGCTGTAGCAGCGGGAACCTTGGGGGCTTGGCATCCCTTCATTTCACCCTGAGAGGTGGATGTGAGCCGTGTGGACGCAGGGAGTACTAGGTAGGGAACCACTGGACCAACTGTCTGGTTCTTCTATACACCTTCCAGAATAAATCTGAGTGGACGTCTCATCTCATCCTTATGGTATTTCTGACTCTTCATCTTCTCTCCTTTCTGGTGCTCTGAGTCCAGTCTTCCTGCCCATTCCTGAGAAGTGTTGGTTCATTTACTTATTGCTAAGTTTTGCAATGTTGAAGTTTGCTCAGTAACACAAATCTCTTCAAAGAATTCAGTCTTGTAAATGTCTAACTATTTCCCCAAAGAAAATTTCTATTCATTTGTTTTGGGAAGCAGCCAAACTCTGATTTTTTTTTTTTGCATTGAAAAAAAATGAAGTCTTTCAGAAAAAAAAAAAATGGACAAAGAAAAACAAAAGCCCCTTCCTAGTGGTTATAGCTGAGTTCTCAGCCTCATGAGGATGTTTTCCGTACAGTGGAGTTGCTCATTCTACTTTAATCTACATTCAATTAAGAGAGATAGATCTCGTCTTCCTCTAGAGCAAGCTGGGAGCCAACGGTCACCCTCTCGGCAGCTCCAGCAGCCCTGTGGACGGCGGCGCTCCCCAGCAGCCCAGCTCTTCCGGGGGGGGCGGGGGGGGGTGGGGGTGGCGGCACACTGTTGCTAGGGCTAGCTGCCGAATTCATTCTGTGCTCCCGGCTTCTTTTGTGCTGAAAAACATCCACATTCACCAACGTCATCTCCTCCAAGAGGACATCTGACATGACGTGTTAATGGCTCCGTTTTATGTGGCACAGAGAACTCAGCCTGTCCCTAGAGGCACACGAATTTTGATGTATTCAGTCTCTCTTTGATGGTGCTTATCTCTTTGGTATTTAATTTGCAACTTGTTGTCCATTACTCACGCTGTTTGCCGATTCCTCTTCTGTTTTTCATATCATTGTCAAATTAACTTTTTACTGGAATATGCCTGGGAAAGGTAGGCGCAGCTCACAGGAACTGGTTTGTCGTTTAGAATCTCTCTTTGCTTTTGCTTGAGCAGTTTATAGAACTTTGGCATTTTATAGATTATAAGTCAAATTAATGCAGAAGAAGATTTACTGCTGTCCTTATAAGGTCTCTATCTATATATCTACCCACCTATCATCTATTTTATCTATGTAAACCCATACACATACTCAAGGAAACAGCAGTTGGTAGGAGGACCTTCTATTCTTCAAAGCAATAATTAACTTTATAAGCCTTTTATCTTTTCAAGGGAGAGGGGAATGGGAGGGAAAAGGAGAGGGTATTTGAGAACTTCCTTCTGTTACAAAAGAAGTTATCTTCACCTTACCTTCCTGCACCTTACCTGCCTGCGCTGGTTTTATTTATCATGTCTCTACAGGTTCCAAGCTGGTAGTGACAAAGATATTTCACATTGACCCGAGAAGCTGCTAAATGCATATGCGTGTTTGTGTGAGTTCATGTGTATGTGTGTATCTGCACGTGTGTCTGTATCACACCCTGCATATCAGGGTGTGCATCTGGGTGTGCATATGTGTGTGTGTGTGTGTGTGGCTAGAGGGGCAGGGTGGGGGCATGAAGGAGGAGTGAAGGGCATAGGGGGTTTGCACGTGTCACTCTAAATGCCACTTTGTGTGGTATTGTTAGACGAGTCCCAGTGCCCGAGCGTGAGGGTGGGCACGACTGAGTGTGGGGGGCCCCTGGGCTCGAGGATGTGTGCACTAGACCGACAGGCAGGGCAGCACCCAGACTCGGCCTCTGCAGGGTGGCCAGGGCCTGAGCCTCAGACCCTTCCCCTCCTGGCACGGCAGGTTCGCTCCCGAGGCCCCGCCACTCTCTCGGGGCCCTGCACACCTGTGAATGGCAGGGGAGACTTTTCTAGTCCTTCTGGAGGACAACTGCAGAGGACTGCAAGGCTGCACCAGCCCTAGCAGGGCAGCACCGGAAAGCCACCAGGATCTCGGGACTCCTCCACCAACAGGGACGGCCAAACGGCCCCCCTACTCTCCTCCTCCCCTCCCGAGGGTGGGTCAGAGGCCTGAAGAAGAGTGGCTGGTTCAGCTCCCTGCTGCAGGTGCCAGTGTGTCCTCGGTGCCACGTCGAGGAGCCGTGGGAAGAGCTGAGAGCTCCCTGCTCAACAGGGACCACCGCGGGGACACAGCTCCTCTGAGGCTTGCCTGAAGCCTGTGTTCGAAAGCTGTGTCTGCGCTGTCTGCAGCTGGGTCTGTCTAAGCTGTCTGCTTGGATCTGCGTTATCTGTATGCTTGCCACACCCCATGCATATCCGCGCATCTCATTGCTATCCATGTCTGTGTCTATGTCTACGTATCTGTTGACATCCATGGCTGTAGATGCCCACATGTATGTTGTCTCTAGGTCATCCATGTCTGTCATGTCTACGGCTGTATCTACACCTCTCTCGTACCCACACCTGTGCCTACATTAATATCTGCATCTGTGTCATCTCTCAATCCGTACGGCTACATCCAGTGTCTGTTCCCACCTATAGGTATGCTTGTCCAAACTATACCCCCCTCTGTGGTCTACACTGGTCACGTCCCTGCTGTTCCTACACCTGTACATGAATCTGTGTCAGTATCTGCATGTCCCCATCAGCTCTCTGTTCATGTATCTACGTCTATAATCTCTCCCTGTGTGTGAATCCACACTGACACCATGCTCAAGTCCACACTCTCTATTCATGTCCACCTCTACCATCTCCATCTCCATTGCTGTCCGCAGTCCAAATGTGCATTGTAACCAGTACCAGTTCAACAACTCGCTCTCCTGCTCAGCCGCCTCCTGAGTGCCATGTCACAGGCTGCCTACCAGTAGGGGATCTCTAAATAACCTAGGAGAATTTCTCTCAGGTGCAGAGACAAGTAAATGGAAGGTGGAATTAAGTTATAGATAACAGGTTATGATAGGTGGTCTTTATTAGATGGATAATAAATGTCTTCTGGGAAGACAGAAGCCTAATCCATTAGAATTCCAGGGTTCCTCCAAGACCCTGAATGTTCACTGGAAGGTCATCTTAGGGCCAGAGCTGGACCTCTTCTCTGTGTGTATTGAAATGCACCTCAGTCGTGATAATTTTCCAGTGGATTTTATTTTTATTGGAGCATTTATGATATGGGTGAGAGTGGTGACTGAGTGCTTTATTAGGAAGGGTGGGGAGTGTGGAGCCTTTGGATTATGACCATCTGAGTTGGAACGTGGCCTGCCTGGGGTGCCTGCCATGTGTCCTGCCTGTGAGTCTCTGATGCCCACATCTGGAAGCCAGGGGCTGTGATCTCACCCACCTGGCCTTTGTCTGCATGCTACATACAGATCTCTGGAGGGCACAGAAGGTGGTGTGTTTCCTGTGTGAGTTGGGGTGTGTGCACAGGTGCACCTGGGTTGTGCCTGTGAGTCTGTGCACACTTGTGCACCCTGGCCCAGGGGGGGGGTCATGTCTGCGGTCCAGGTAGGGCTTTGCTCCCTCCTGAGGCTTGGGGGTGGGGGTCTTTCCCGCCTCTTCCACCTTCTGGTGGGAGGTGATTTGTGGCAGGCACTGCATGTGGCAGTCCCTGTGGCTGCTCCCTGCATGTCTGTGCCCAGAGTGCCCCTTTGTGACAGGCACAGCTGCCTTCCTGGATGGAGGACCACCTGCTCTGGCCCGTTCTCACAGTGCTGTTTCCACATACAGTTCTCTGGCAGTGGCGACCAGGCTGTGGGTGTCTGGGCCTCCTAACTCCACCCAGGTACCACGGCAGAAGTGGAATGGGCAGCACCGCGGGGTGGGCTCTGGAAACCGCCATCGGCCAGCTCTTCCGGCGGAGTCCCACAGACCATGCCCTGGCTTGGCCATCACCTAGCACCACAGGCCAAGCACTTTCCTCCACTCCTCCCAGCTGCGAGGATGCCACGGTCTCAAAAAAAAGAATCCCTGGGCCTCCTCAGGATCAGTGAGAGACCCAACATGAGCACAGGCCATCAGCAGCCTGTGGGCCTCCAAGGGCCGTCCTTTGGTCTCTGCCCGGCTTTCCTAGTGGACGGGACTCCTCCTGGGCCTGCGGCTCCGTGTCTCTCTGACTTGCTGGAGCTGCCTGGAACCTAGGGGTCCCACAGTGCTCACTCCTGCAACAGAGACCACCCAGCCCCTGCCGGCTCCCGGGGTCCAGCTCGCCTCCCCAGCCCCTGATCACGGCTGTGCCCTGCGGAATCTTCATAAGTGTAGCTCCACACCCAGCTTCCTCACCGAACCGTGAGTCCTCGGGTCCCTGAGTGGAGCAGAGGCCATGTTCAGAGGAGGGCTTCCTAGAGCAAGGCTGTCCAACAGGGTGGGGCTGACCTCCCTGCAAGTCATCCCACTAATTCACTCATTATGCTTATTAGCAAGGAGTGGCTGTTCTGCTCAGTGAGGTCTCCAGCTGGGAACAGTCTCCACTGGACACAGTAGAGACGGTCTCCGAGCGGGGTGAACTTCTTGGGGAGGAGCCCGGTGGCAAAGAGCACTTGTCCATTTAAGCAGGTCTGCAGAGGAGACTCCTGAGGCCCGCCATCACGAACTGGGGCGAAAGCCTGCAGGACCCAGAGCCCACTGTTCTCCAGTGACTCCTCCCAATCAACATGAAGACGCAGCCCTGGTGTGTGACTCTGGGACTTACAAACCCAGTTTAAACAGCCCTGTCTTCATTTTCAGTGAAGATCATGAACCACAGCCTCAAGGCGTGCAGCTCCACCCTTTCTTTGTGGCCCCTGCGCATACACGCACAAACAGATGTGTGCACGAGTACGTGTGTGCATTCGTGGGATCACACACGCACGTGTCTCCTTTAAGTCTGTCACGTCTGTTGTGTGGAGAGCAGCAACGGCAGGACTGTCTTCGGCCTGAGCTGGAGCCCTGCTCCTCCAGGCTGCCCCCAGCCCCTTCTGCATGGTGGCCGCAGCCCCTCTGCCCCCAGGAGGCCTTCCCCACCTGGGCCTCCCCCGGCCCACCCTTCTTCCCCTCCGGCAACATGTGTGTCCTCAAAATGAGGGCTCATCTCACAGTGGAGGCGACTTGTGTGCACAGCGAGGGGTGGACATGAGTTTTACTTACGTGGCGAAGGGCTGACATGGCCCCTCCCTGTTTCTAAGGCATCACTAAGTTCTCCACAAGGACAGGGCCCCAGAGAGGTTCAGCGACTCTGAGAGGCCCACTGTCAACTCAGCCCTGGAAGGAGACGCCGGTCTCACCCCACAGAGAGCTGCCCTGGTCCCGCAGGCTGGCTGCCCTGGCCACGGCTCAGAGGGGACAGGTCCAGGCACAGCAAGGCTAGGCCCAGGACGCGTGGAGCCCAGTTCTTCCCCCTTTGCTCCTCCCCACTCCAGCTCCTCCCCACCCCAGCTCCTCCCCAATCCAGCTCCTCCTCATGTTTCTGCTCCTCCTCATGCTCCAGCTCCTCCTCATGCTCCAGCTCCTCCCCACTCCAGCTCCTCCCTGCTCCAGCTCCTCCTCATGCTCCAGCTCCTCCTCATGCTCCACCTCCTCCCCACTCCAGCTCCTCCCTGCTCCAGCTCCTCCTCCTCATGCTCTAGCTCCTCCCCACTCTAGCTCCTCCTCATGCCCCAGCTCCTCCTCATGCTCCACCTCCTCCCCACTCCAGCTCCTCCTCATGCTCCAGCTCCTCCTCATGCTCCAGCTCCTCCTCATGCCCCAGCTCCTCCCCACTCCAGCTCCTCCTCACTCCAGCTCCTCCTCATGCTCCAGCTCCTCCCCACTCCAGCTCCTCCCCACTCCAGCTCCTCCTCATGCTCCAGCTCCTCCCCACCCCAGCTCCTCCCCACTCCAGCTCCTCCTCATGTTTCTGCTCCTCTTCATCCTCCAGCTCCTCCTCATGCTCCACCTCCTCCCCACTCCAGCTCCTCCCTGCTCCAGCTCCTCCTCCTCATGCTCTAGCTCCTCCCCACTCTAGCTCCTCCTCATGCCCCAGCTCCTCCTCATGCTCCACCTCCTCCCCACTCCAGCTCCTCCTCATGCTCCAGCTCCTCTTCATCCTCCAGCTCCTCCTCATGCTCCAGCTCCTCCTCATGCTCCAGCTCCTCCTCATGCCCCAGCTCCTCCTCATGCTCCAGCTCCTCCCCACTCCAGCTCCTCCCCACTCCAGCTCCTCCTCATGCTCCAGCTCCTCCTCATGCCCCAGCTCCTCCTCATGCTCCAGCTCCTCCCCACTCCAGCTCCTCCTCATGCTCCAGCTCCTCCCCACTCCAGCTCCTCCCCACTCCAGCTCCTCCTCATGCTCCAGCTCCTCCTCATGCTCCAGCTCCTCCCCACTCCAGCTCCTCCTCATGCTCCAGCTCCTCCCCACTCCAGCTCCTCCTCATGCTCCAGCTCCTCCCCACTCCAGCTCCTCCTCATGCTCCAGCTCCTCCTCATGCTCCAGCTCCTCCCCACTCCAGCTCCTCCTCATGCTCCAGCTCCTCCCCACTCCAGCTCCTCCTCACTCCAGCTCCTCCTCATGCTCCAGCTCCTCCCCACTCCAGCTCCTCCCCACTCCAGCTCCTCCTCATGCTCCAGCTCCTCCCCACCCCAGCTCCTCCCCACTCCAGCTCCTCCTCATGTTTCTGCTCCTCTTCATCCTCCAGCTCCTCCTCATGCTCCACCTCCTCCCCACTCCAGCTCCTCCCTGCTCCAGCTCCTCCTCCTCATGCTCTAGCTCCTCCCCACTCTAGCTCCTCCTCATGCCCCAGCTCCTCCTCATGCTCCACCTCCTCCCCACTCCAGCTCCTCCTCATGCTCCAGCTCCTCTTCATCCTCCAGCTCCTCCTCATGCTCCAGCTCCTCCTCATGCTCCAGCTCCTCCTCATGCCCCAGCTCCTCCTCATGCTCCAGCTCCTCCCCACTCCAGCTCCTCCCCACTCCAGCTCCTCCTCATGCTCCAGCTCCTCCTCATGCCCCAGCTCCTCCTCATGCTCCAGCTCCTCCCCACTCCAGCTCCTCCTCATGCTCCAGCTCCTCCCCACTCCAGCTCCTCCCCACTCCAGCTCCTCCTCATGCTCCAGCTCCTCCTCATGCTCCAGCTCCTCCCCACTCCAGCTCCTCCTCATGCTCCAGCTCCTCCCCACTCCAGCTCCTCCTCATGCTCCAGCTCCTCCCCACTCCAGCTCCTCCTCATGCTCCAGCTCCTCCTCATGCTCCACCTCCTCCCCACTCCAGCTCCTCCTCATGCTCCAGCTCCTCCCCACTCTAGCTCCTCCTCATGCCCCAGCTCCTCCTCATGCTCCACCTCCTCCCCACTCCAGCTCCTCCTCATGCTCCAGCTCCTCTTCATCCTCCAGCTCCTCCTCATGCTCCAGCTCCTCCTCATGCTCCAGCTCCTCCTCATGCCCCAGCTCCTCCTCATGCTCCAGCTCCTCCCCACTCCAGCTCCTCCCCACTCCAGCTCCTCCTCATGCTCCAGCTCCTCCTCATGCCCCAGCTCCTCCTCATGCTCCAGCTCCTCCCCACTCCAGCTCCTCCTCATGCTCCAGCTCCTCCCCACTCCAGCTCCTCCCCACTCCAGCTCCTCCTCATGCTCCAGCTCCTCCTCATGCTCCAGCTCCTCCCCACTCCAGCTCCTCCTCATGCTCCAGCTCCTCCCCACTCCAGCTCCTCCTCATGCTCCAGCTCCTCCCCACTCCAGTTCCTCCCCACTCCAGCTCCTCCTCATGCCCCAGCTCCTCCTCATGCTCCAGCTCCTCCCCACTCCAGCTCCTCCTCATGCTCCAGCTCCTCCCCACTCCAGCTCCTCCTCATGCTCCAGCTCCTCCCCACTCCAGCTCCTCCTCATGCTCCAGCTCCTCCCCACTCCAGTTCCTCCCCACTCCAGCTCCTCCTCATGCCCCAGCTCCTCCTCATGCTCCAGCTCCTCCCCACTCCAGCTCCTCCCTGCTCCAGCTCCTCCCTGCTCCAGCTCCTCCCTGCTCCAGCTCCTCTTCATCCTCCAGCTTCTCCTCATGCTCCAGCTCCTCCCTGCTCCAGCTCCTCCCCACTCCAGCTCCTCCCCACTCCAGCTCCTCCTCATGCTCCAGCTCCTCCTCATGCCCCAGCTCCTCCTCATGCTCCAGCTCCTCCTCATGCTCCAGCTCCTCCCCACTCCAGCTCCTCCTCATGCTCCAGCTCCTCCTCATGCCCCAGCTCCTCCTCATGCTCCAGCTCCTCCCCACTCCAGCTCCTCCTCATGCTCCAGCTCCTCCCCACTCCAGCTCCTCCCCACTCCAGCTCCTCCTCATGCTCCAGCTCCTCCTCATGCTCCAGCTCCTCCCCACTCCAGCTCCTCCTCATGCTCCAGCTCCTCCCCACTCCAGCTCCTCCTCATGCTCCAGCTCCTCCCCACTCCAGTTCCTCCCCACTCCAGCTCCTCCTCATGCCCCAGCTCCTCCTCATGCTCCAGCTCCTCCCCACTCCAGCTCCTCCTCATGCTCCAGCTCCTCCCCACTCCAGCTCCTCCTCATGCTCCAGCTCCTCCCCACTCCAGCTCCTCCTCATGCTCCAGCTCCTCCCCACTCCAGTTCCTCCCCACTCCAGCTCCTCCTCATGCCCCAGCTCCTCCTCATGCTCCAGCTCCTCCCCACTCCAGCTCCTCCCTGCTCCAGCTCCTCCCTGCTCCAGCTCCTCCCTGCTCCAGCTCCTCTTCATCCTCCAGCTTCTCCTCATGCTCCAGCTCCTCCCTGCTCCAGCTCCTCCCCACTCCAGCTCCTCCCCACTCCAGCTCCTCCTCCTCACTCCAGCTCCTCTCTGTTCCAGCTCCCCCTGGCACACAGGTTGGACCCTGGTCTCCACTCTGGCAGCCAGTCTTGCTGGTGGCCAGGGGCCATTCTTTTCTACACCAGCATCTTGTGCACCAAGGAACTCTGCTTTCACCTAGAAAGAATCCACGGTGGTTGGAGCAGTGCATGGTGTATGTCCTGAGACATGAGGAGGAGACTGAGGTGGCTTCCCTCAGGGGTGCCATGGCCATCGCAGGGAGGGAGTCTGATGCAGGCACAGACTCAGGAACACAGGACTGCTGTCACTGTCCAGAGGAGTTGGCCTCCGAGTGCAGATGAGGCTGGAGGCAAGGCAGTAGCCGTGGGTGTCCAGGGTGCCTTGAGGCCTCCCAATGGTGCACACCTGGCTGCAAGCACTCTGGGTACATGGGGATTTCCAAGCAGGGGTGTGTGACGATCTGGTCTATGCATTTAGAATGAGGTGGACTGTTGGGGTCACAGAGGAGCAGAGACCAGGCGGGACAGAGGCAGCTGGGAAGGTGCAGCCAGGAGCCCCTGGAGAACTGGGCGTGGGATGTGGGCGAAAGACAGGCGAAGGAAGACTCCCAGCAGGCAGAGGCCGGGAAGGCCAGTGTGCGTGTGTGTGTGTGTGTGTGTGTGTGCGTGTGTGCCTGTGAGCGTGTGTGCGTGTGTGCCTGTGAGTGTGTGTATGTGCTTGTGTGTGCGTGTGTGCCTGTGAGCGTGTGTGTGTGTGTGTGTGTGTGCATGGGGTGAGTGGGGCAGCAGGGGTGGGCCCAGCCCGTCTGTGAAGTCCCTTGGGGGTAACGGGGGGCCTGGGGGAGGGCAAGGCAGGTGGCAGGAGTCTGGGGATGCTGGAGACCATGTTTGAGGCCACAGGTAGGAGGACACCACACAGGGGTGACGCATACTCTGTCACCAGTGGAGGTGGCATGTCCACTAGTTGGTCCCCTGTTGGGGAGCACAGAGGGCAGAGGGGTTTGTTACAGCGGTGTTAGATCTACCGGACAGTGTGACACGGCTCAGATCCCACATGCCACGCCCAGTGCCCTGCCTGCCTGTGCTGGTTTTCCCCGAGTCCTTGTCCTGTCCCCCGCGCAGGTCAAGGCGTCACACTGTGTCCTTGGGGTTCCTTAGGCACCCGCCAGGGGCTGACCGTGTCTGGATCTTACTGTCTGTTTGGTGGGGCCGGACCCTTCCTGTCCTTCCAGCTCTTCACCGCAGTGGGCGGTCCAGCTGTGCGTCTGACTGCTCCGTCCACAATGGGCCTTCTGAGGACAGCACGTGCTTCTGGTTCATGAAGTAGGTTCCCAGGAAGCCCCTTGCGCTCACAGGATCAGATGTGCTGGGCAGCGTGGGGGCCAGCACCTGTTCTGTGCACCGCGTCTCTTGGGGCCCTGGCTCGAGGCCCCTGGACCTGCGGCCACTGACAGGAGCGCTGCCCGCTGTGCTTGGTATCCCCTGCGTTAGTCAAGAGCAGGCTCTGGCTCCACCTCTGAGAGGAAACACGGGCCTCTTGTGGATCCAAACGTTTCTGCAGCTTGAGATCCTCCGGCTGGTCACTCCCACGGGCTCACTCCCCTCGGCCCACAGGGCGGCTCCTGCTCAGCCCTGCGCCCCAGGGCCCTGGGTTCTGCAGAGCTCGGCCTCCCGAGCCCCTGAGGGCGCCTCAGGCTCCTCTCAAGAGGCGCGTCTCTCCCACACACCTGGAGGCTGAAAACTCACACACGCCGGTGGAGACCAGGGCCCCAGCGTGGCATGACACGTGAAGACATGAAAGGGCGTGGGAGGAGGCAAGGCCTGCCCTCACCTCCCGTGGCCTGTGGCCACCAGGCCTGTGGGGCTGCCCTCACACCGGCTCCATTTCCCGCGTCCCCTGGTTTGCCTCACCTCAGCCCTCCCGGGCTGTTTCCTGGTCTGGTGTCTCAGGTGCAGAGCGGTGGCCTCTGCGTTGGTGCCCCGAGCCACGCGTGCCCTCGGCTGCCTGTCACTGGGAGCCGGAGGAGGCCTCTGCACTCCCGTCCCATAGCTGTCACTAACTTACCTGCGGGCCCGCCCTGGTCCCACACACTGAGCCCTGGAGGGAGTGCCTCATGGCCAGCCCTGGCAGAGGAGTGTGGGACAATGGGACCCGGTCCCTCTGGGGGTGCCAAGCCACTTGCCAGGGGTGGCGACTGGGCTTCTGGTGCAGGGTGTGGCCCCACACTCCCCACGGGTGGGGCGCCATCTCCGTGCCCGCGTTTCCTGTCGGTGCACACATTTTGCCCAGATTCCTATCTCGTGATTGATCTCTCCCGTATTGATTTGCAGAAGCTCTTTGGAGTGGGGGCAGGGCTCTCTGGGAGCTGTGTTGTAAATATGCTGCCTGTCTGCGGATTTTTCTTTGCCTGCTTTATGGAGCTTTGCAGTTGGAAAACTTCTATTTCTATGTAATTGAATTTATCAGTCTATTCTTTTATGGCTTCTGAATTTTGTTGGTTCAGAAAGCAGATGTTCTTCTGTTGGTGGTCGGGAGCGTCTCTAGTACCCACTTCCCTGAGATTCGACTTCCTCCGGGTTGTTGGGTGTTTGGTGCTTTGCTCAGTATGGGATTCATTTTGATATCAGTGATCAAGTAGAGATCAATCTTTTTCCAGATTGTCACCAGTGTCCTTGAAGTATTTATTGGACCTTCTTTTCCTTCATGATATAAAGAGGCACCTTTGTTGTGTAGCAAATCCCTGATATAGATATTTGGATCTATCCCTGGACTCCCTGTTCTATTTCATCAATTCCCCTGTCCATTTGACTCAGCTGCTGTGACACTGATGCGGTGGTCTGTTTTAACATGGGGTGGTGGTGACCATGACGCTATGGTGTGTCGTCACCGGGCCTGGGTGGCCCCTCTCTCTCTCTTGTTATCCATCCATGGTTTTATGGACACTTATTGGGATGGCATGGCATTTAAATGGCCTCCTTCAGAGAGGGGCTTCCCTTCCCTTTCTCCCGTGGTACTGGGGCTGGAACCCAGGGCCCACGCAGGCTAAGTGGGTGCTCCACCATGGAGCTACACTCCCTGCCACTTTAAAACTTTGATTCAGGGCCTCACTGAATTGCCCAGGCTGGCCGTGAACGTGCATCCTTAGCCTCCCAAGCCCCTGGGATGGCAGCCATGCCCTCCGCACCTGGTGAGAGTGAGGCTAACGAGGAAGAGCTCCCACTCAACCCTCAGCCAAACTCTGAAGCTTCCATGTCCCTGCTGGTGTCATGCTGACTCCTGCCCGCCCCCGCTGGACCCTGCACGCTCCCGGCGTCTCAGCTCTGTGTGTGCAGGCGTGTCTTCTAGGATGGAGTCTCCCACCTGCAGGGCCTGCCACCCCTTCCAAGCCACGGACCACTCTCCGGGACCACCCTGAAGGCTCCCTCACCAGGTCCACTCAGCCCTGCTCCTTGTCCACAGCCGTCTGCACGTGCTGCCTATGCTCTGGCGTCCCCAGGCCCAGGTCCTGTCTCATCTGTGGCTTCCCTGCTGCAGCACCCGCGGAGTGCGATGGAGGGTCCACTGCCACGGCCTCCAGTCACCTGCTCCACCCCTTCTTGACACACGCCAGGCGCCTTCGGGTCAGACAGGACAGGCCGTGTGCAGGCGAGAACTGGGCTGCCTTAGGAGGAAGCCACGCTGCAGACAGTGAGGCGGGCACGCCTTGTAGACCTGGCCCCCATGCCAGTGTCTGTCACCCCTGGGCCCCCATGCCAGTGTCACCTCTGGCCCCCATGCCAGTGTCTGTCGACCTGGGCCCCCATGTCAGTGTCACCTCTGGGCCCCCACGCCAGTGTCACCCCTGGGCCTCCACGCCAGTGTCACCTCTGGCCCCCATGCCGGTGTCTGTCAACCTGTGTCCCCACACCAGAGTCACGCCTGGGCCTCATGCAGCATCAGGCCTGGCCCCCAAGCCTCCTGCTCCCACCGCCCCGTCAGGCTCCGCGTGGGTCCTCAGACTCCTCTGGGTGAGGGCTCCATGGACCTCTTCCTGGGCCACCCTGCTGGCCCCTCCTCCTTCCGTGGCCTTCCTGAGGGCACATGGACACCACAGCACTGCTCCTCAGAGCACAGAGCTCCCACTGTCACCGCGGACTTGAGTGCGAGCTGGCAGGGTCTGGAGCCTCCTGTCCACCTGTGCCCTCTCACTCCCACCAGCTCCCTCCTGGCTCCTTCGCAGCCCAGGGATTGGCATCCTGTCCCCAGGCTGCTCTCTCGCTGGGTCTCCTGCTCTGTGTGACGGGCGCTCAGTCTTCCAAAGTGCCCCCAAAGCTCCCTCTGCCTATGAACCAGCTCTTGCCGCTTGGACTGGACCAGCAGGACCCGCTGTCCACGGCTCAGACATGCACTGTGCCTCAGCTGCTCGTCTACACTGCAGGGCCCTGATGGGGAGCTGAGCTCTGTTGTTCTCAACAAAGACAGTATCGCAGCAGCTGGCATCTTGGAAGGTATTCAGCAAGCACTTCATTATTAAACGGAAATGAACATGTCATGTTATTGTGCTGTCTATCTGTACAGGGCATAACTGACAGATGTGGGTAGAATACATGCCATGGTCTCTGTTTTGCTTGTTCATGTTGAACTTAATTCTCATGTTGTAATTTTCAGAGTTTTTAAACTTTCTTCCAGAATAATGGCTCCTCTGTCTTGTTGGTGGGCTTTACATGTTATGCAACAGCTATTAATTTTATGTTACAATTAATTTACTCAATTTATTGTTAAGGACACACAGCGACATCCCACCAAGGTTAGTGACAGATTCCAGCAACCCACTATGGTCTCCCAAAGGCCAGGGAGGATACCACCATAGTTACCTAAGTCTATATCACTTCCACACCTACCTGTTGAAAGACTACCAGGCCTGGGTGTTGCTCTAGGTGCTAGGACTATAACGGCGTTCATGACAGTGGGACATTAGCATCTGCTTGGTGGCATGTCAAGTACTTTAACTGTCTTTTGTTCTTAAAACTGCCATCGAGATCAGTGCTCTGCCCACAGAGGTCTTACAGACTTGTCCCCAAGGCATGGAGGGTGAGCCCTGTGCTACCTCACACAGCAAGTGAGAAGCTGCTGCTGGGGTATGGACATCTAGCTGTGACTCTGCAGTGTAAGCAGAGCCCTCAGTGGACATGCCCATGGGAGGAGGTGCCCTCGGGTGGATGTGCCCACAGGTGGACAGTGCCCACAGGTGGACAGTGCCCATAGGTGGAGGTGCCTACAGGTAGAGGTGGACATGCCCACAGGTAGACATGCCTATGGGAGGAGGTGCCCTTGGGTGGAGGTGCCCACAGGTGGACATGCCCACAGGTAGACATGTCCATGGGGCGAGGTGCCCACAGGTGGAGGTGCCCATGGATGGAACTACCCACAGGTGGACGTGCCCACAGGTAAAAGTGGATGTGCCCAAAGGTAGACATGCCCATGGGAGGAGGTGCCTACGGGTGGAGGAGTCCATAGGTTGAGGTGCCCACAGGTGGAAGTGCCCATGAGTAGAGGTGCCCACAGGTAGATGTTCCCATGGGAGGAGGTGCCCACAGGTGGAGGTGCCCATGGGTGGAGGAGTCCATAGATTGAGGTGCCCACAGGTGGAAGTGCCCACAGGTAGACATGCCCACGAGTGGAGGTGCCCACAGGTAGAGGTGCCCATAGGTGGACGTGCCACAGGTAGAGGTGCCCCGGGGGAGGTGCCCACAGGTGGGGTCTCCCCCTGAGTAAGCGCAGTGCCCAGGTGTTGTTGTGGAAGGTGAATCTGCTCCTCGCTGCTGTCTCCTGTGTCCCTGGCAGACAATGGACCTTGATGAACTCTTACCGTATTTTTGCAGGGAGTCAAGATGGCCCTCTGGGCAGCAATTCCTCTGGGAGTTGAGCCTGGAACCTGTCACGTGGCCTCTCCTTGGTGGCCTTGGGTTGGGTCTGTGAACCAGAGCCAGGTAGATATTCTCAGGAGAGACTCAGTGAGAGGAGCAGGGAGAGGCCAGGTCAGCAGCACGGCCCTCACTGCACCAGGGCAGTCTCCTGATGGGCTCGTCCCTCAGGTGCTGCTGACCCCAATATAGACGCTGCACCAGGCCACCTGGGACAGCTGGACTGCCCAGTGTGTCAAATGTGGAGAATCTTAGGGTCTAGCTGGACGGAGCACCCTCACCTGAGAGACGGCCACTCCTCCGGGGGCAGCCTGTCACCAGTGCACTCTGGTATGCGGTAGAAGACGGAGAGCCAAACAGAAACCCATCTGGCCCAGCACATCCTGGGGGGCCAGCAGAGGACGCAGCTCTCCTGGTGGTGGGCCTGTCTTCTCTGAGCCCCAGGGGGCCCAGAGGGAGTTCCCCTTCCCGTCTTCCTCTACAGGTGCCGTGCGCACAGAGGCAAGCTGGTCTTCTTTGTCTAATTGATCTGCTCATCCGCTGTCCCAAAGGGTGGCTTCCAACCATCAGTGGTGCATGGGAAGGGTAAAGTGGCCAGCTGCCGAGGATTCCACGCTCCCCACGCAGAGGAGGGACCTGCTTCACACTCCAGCCAACCTCCTTCTCCACCTCCAGCTCCTCACCCCGCAGGTGGAGGGGTCAGCTCAGGGCCTCGGGCCCCGCCCAGGTCAAGGATGTGCTCCTGTTCTGTCCCTCTGGCAGCCTCTGCAATTGAAAACATGTGCCTTTGGCTCCACTGTAGGTGTGTGGCTGCAAGGTGGGAGATGACCGAGGGCCTGGGGAGGGACGGTGAGGTTGGCGAGGCCAGTGCCTGGGGAGGCACCCCTGTCCCCACAGGTGCAACCTCTTGAAGGTGGTGGGCAGCAGGATGCTGTGTGGTGCCGACTCTGACTTCCTTGAGAAAGTGGAGGAAGGGGCCTGGAGCTTTGGGCTCTCCGTGCCCGGGAGCCACGTTTCACCTTCTTGGCCTCCTTGGCCTCCTCTGCAGTGTGGCCTGGGTCACCATGAGGCTGTCACCAGCCAGGTGCCATCGTGGGAAGAAAGGCCAACGCCCACCGGCAGCTCCACGCTCCTCAGTGCAGCATCCGGAGGCCTCTGCTCCTGTGTCAGGCAGCCGGAAAGGCCGGGGGTGGGGAGACCTGGCCCACCCTGTGCTGCTGACAGGCGCTCTGAAGAGAGGGGAGACAGGGGCTTGCAGGACAGCAGTCCAGCGGCACCAGAGGACCTGGAGGAAGCCAGGAATCCACAGGCCCCAGCTGGAGGAGGCAGGAGGCCCCAGCCAGGGCACATTTTTAAAAACCTAGTTTGTATTCTCTCAGAGCACTCAGCTCTGCCCTCTGGTGCGGAGGTGATCATAGGAGGCATCTCGGGGACTTCCAGGTGAGGACTGCACCTACTGGGCAGCAATCTCAGGGGAAGCCTGCCTCGCAGGGGCCAACCACCAGCCTGTCCTGCTCTGTCTGCGCTCGGTGAAATGTGTGAGAAGCCCGTTCTTGGAAAATTCTCATCTGCATATGAAAAATCATGGGCTGAGACAGAGCCAGGGATTAGGACAAGATAAATTGATACCCGCTTTGCACATTCCTCTGACAAATTTTCTGTTTTGGCGTTGTTGCCTCCAACCTCCTGGTTACCGAGGGGATGACATTAAAGGGGAGAAAATGGCTATTCTGCACGATAAATTCAAACAGAGATGACGCACTTTCCCCACCGAGTGTGCCTGAGAGTCGTGGGGAGATGGCAAGCGTTTCAAGGGATCGCTGCTGTAAATTCAAGGCTGGCGACTCGAACAATTTCTGCAGAGTAGAAAGGTCTCTTTGTTTGCGCTCAGCTGATGCTCAGCGTGGGGAATATTCTGAGCTAGGGGGTCACATGGAGCTGAAGGGAAAGAAAGGGAGCTGGGATGTGACAAAACCCAGGCGCTCGAGGGCTGGGAGCTGGTGCGGAGCGGCTCCGTGTGTCCAAGCAAGTGGGCTGCTCCCAAGGAGCCCAGGTCTCTCCCTTCCAGCCCCTGCTTCCCAGCCACAGGCTGTCTAGCCCACAGGGAGCCTCCTCAGAATATGGGCAGTTCCAGGCCTGGGGAGAGCAGGTGCCACCAGGACCCTGGGGCCGCTGCCAGGGAGTGGGAGTCCCGTCCAGAGCAGGGCTGCTAAGAACCGGCATTGGCTGTGCCAGGACACGGGAACAGGCCGTCTTCACAGCAGCCTGCCCAGTGGCGAGCCCAGAGCTAGGGAGGTGGGAGAGAGGGAGGGTCCCGCCACCGATTCCGGGATTTGTTTTGGTTTGGATTGCATTTCATTGGGGAAAATAAAGAAATGAAAAAGAGCACACAGGAATGCCCCCCGTGCCAATGCACTCCACAGCCCTCTCCTGCGGCAGAGCAGGAGGGACAAAGCCCGGCGTGGTGGGGAAGTGCAGGGGTGGGCGCAGAGGCCGCCCAGTGGCACGGCAGCCCTTCAGCAGCCACGTGCACACTGCTGTGTTTTCAGGCCTCGGAGGGCACAAGGATGCCACTTCTGCTCATCTGCCTGTGGCTGGGCTGTTTCCACCTCCACAGCAGGTCCTGGTGGCACCTGCTCTCCCCAGGCCTGGAACTGTAGGAGGTGCTCTGGTGTGACCAGAGGAGCTCCGCCCTGTGGCCTCTGCTGGGCCAGTGAGGCCTGCTCCCACTCAAGCCTGGCCCGCCCCCGACGAGGGCTGGCTTAGGAGACTGTGCAGGCTGCAGGCTGTGGGTGCACCTCTCCCGCTCCCAGCCTGTCCCCAGGCCTCTCCACAGAGAGCCACTTGCCTGCTAGGAGTGGTTGTGGGGATCCTGGTGACATGGTACACTATGGGCCTTTCTTAATGAGAGTACAGATCAGCCTGTGTGATGACGGAAAAGCCGTGTGCGCACGTCCGGCCTCCAAGGTCAATGCTGCTCGGCTGGGGTGGCAGTCGCCTGAGTGCAGTGTTAAAATGGCCCCACTGGAGCCGACACAGGAGTGTTCCGGAATAGAGGCAGAGGGACCCCCACCCCTGCGACTGGGGCTGCCCGGGAATCTCTATGGTGGACAGAGGCGAGGTGTGTGGGCATGAAGGAGGCTGCCATTACAGACCAGGGGGCTGTGGGCAGCCCAGAGGCCAACGAGGATGGGAATGCAAACCAGGTGGCCACAGGGCCAGGGAGGGGCAGAGCCTGGAGTCCCATTGTCCCCTCTGCATCTTGGAGCCTTACTGAAGCAGGGCAGGGGCAAGGCCCAAGGGCTCCTGCATGCTACGCCGGTGTACGCCAGAAGGCCCTTCCTGTCAAGACCTGGGCTTCTGTCCCCGCTGCTCTCCAGGAGCCCCCGCTGTGAGCTGCCTGTGATCCTCCCCAATCCAGGAGGGCTGTCTGGTGGGGACCCTGGGGAGCATGTAAGACTGGGGAAGACACTCTGGTGTGGGAGTGAATGGCTCAAGGTGGGGAGCAGGCGGCTCTCTGGGCCCTGGGCACCCTGGGGGGGCCAGGAAGCCCTGCGGAGGGGAGGGCCTGCCAGGGGCTGTACAGGAGCCCCTCCCAGCTCCACAGCCCAGCCTGCCCCCAGGGGAAGCCCTCAGGGCCTCTTGCTCTGGGGGCCTGCTGTGCTGCTGGAGGCAGTGGACGCTGGGTCGGGAGCGGTGTGGCTGGCCACATGCACGCTGGTCGCAGCGACGGCCTGGCCTGGCACAGTGAGGGGCCAGCAGCAGCGCACCTGCTCTTCCTTCGCCCCAGCGTGCATGGGGCCTCGGCCCTGCTCCAGGTCACGTGGGCCGGGGCGGCGGGAGTCTGGGCAGAGGGCTTGGGAGCGGGAGGCCCTTCCTCTGTGTGCAGCAGTGAGCAGGGGACTCCCGCTCTTCAGGACGCCCATTCTTCCTACCCAAGTGTGCAGCGTTGTGTAGGATCCAGAGCATGCGGCGTCACGCTGACTCGGAACTGGCCGGGTCTGCAGGGGTCCACTAAGGCCGGCCGATGCTGTGCGGCCACTCGGGGCTGGAGGTGGCATTGTGGAGTCGGGTAATTAAAACGATCATCATTTGGAATATCTGCCAAAGGCCTGAATCTAACTTTGCCCAAGAGGCAACGAGTCCACGCCCTTTCTACGACACCCCGCACCCCGACGCAGCGGCATTTGAACCTCTGACGGCTTGTCTATAGGAAGCCCCCCTGGTGAGGGATTTACAACTGAACCATAAAAATCCACTCTCGGCTTAAGGTTGGCCTGCGAGAACTCAGCTCAGGAGTGAATTAATTAATGAATGTGTCCTTTCTTTCATCAATTTGACTGACACCTTCAAACATGCCCCCTTGAGATGTGATCTCAACAGATCTCATAAAGCAAGAAACTTGAGGCCTGGCCAATGCCTGGAATGAGATGCCAACCCTTCAGGAGAGTGGGTGAGGGGTCAGGTTCTTCCAGGGGCCTCCAGGACCCGAGGGTGCACCAGGATGGACAGAGTGAGTCTGGGACTTGGCGGGCACTCCTGCCCTGGGCCTGGCTCGATGCTTGCTGGGACCCTCCTTCGCCATCGGGCTTCCTCGGGTGGGGACAGAAGTGCTCCCTGCCTTCCTGCTCCTGCTCTCCTCCAGGCCTCGTCCAAGAGCCAGTGAGGTAGGGACTCCACGCTGGGCCGGCCCCTCGGGCTCTCCCTGGGCACTGGCAAAGCCTCCCCTCACACCCTGCTCACCTCATCTGACCCTCTCGATCTTCTCTCCTCATTTTGTTTTTGCATCAACCCTTGAAAACTACAGGCCTCTGGCTCTCTGACCCTGTGCTTGCCTTTGATGAAGAAGTCTGACACACAAAGACACCTGAGCAGTCAGGGCCTGGCACACTCTGTCCTCCGGGTGGTCTTAGGCTTCCCCAGGGGCTCGTCCTGGGTGAAGGTTTAGACCTCCACCTGCTCACAGCCCAGGTCTTCCCCCCGCCATGCAGTGTGGGCTCTGGAGCCCAGGGCCACATGGACCCCACTCACGCCCTCCACACACTCCTGGGGCCATGTCATCTGCTCCCAGGACTCCCTGTCCACATGTCCAGATCCCGAAGCCAAACCCACAGCAGGCACATATGTCCACGGGCAGAGTAGTACCTTGGTGAGAAGAGAATTGTCACCAGAGTATTCCTGGATGCTGTTGTGAGCCCCAGAGCCCACACTTGCCCCAATCCCTGCCTGGAGTCGGGCCCAGCACCAGCACCAGCACCAGCGCCCGTAACCTGCCTGTGTGTTGAGAAGGTCGTGGAGGGAAGAAGTAGGGGCAGAACCGTCACCAGGGTGGCGGTCAGGCTCTGAGTGGCATCCTGGCAAGAAGAGAGCAGGACACAGACACACGGGCCACCTTGAGAGGACGTGGCAGGAGGAGGAGGCCGGAGGAGGAAGAGGCCCTGGGCACCTCCATCCCCACGTGGGGCCTCTGACGATGGGGAACTAACACCAGGCAGACGCTCCACTGGCGAGAAGATCCCTCGTCCTTGGAACTGTGTCACCACCCTCGAGCGGCCACCTGAGGGGCATCTTCATTCCATCTCCATTTTCTCTGCAAGGTCAGTGGGTTCTGAGACCCGCGAGGGAGGGATGTGAGCTGGGAAGCAGGAGCCAGAGGCCCCCTGCTGCTCCCCGAGCCTGTTGGCTCCAGGGCTGACGCCCTGGGAAGAGCAACATCAGGACACATCCATGGAGACGCCCTGGGTGGCTCTAGAGAGGCCACTGTCCACAGCCCTGTGCTCCCTGCTTCTCCAGGAGGCACCGCAGCTTCCACAGCCGGGGACAGGCCTGTTGCCCCCACTGTGCGTCCCTGCTGCTGAGGGCCGTGCCTTCCTCTGCCCCCAGGTGTGGCTGGGCTGCCCCTCCGGGGGCCCAGGCCCTGCTGCCTGCACCACCCTGTGCCCCACTGTCCCGGGACATCACTGCCTGCCATCCAGAGGCTGCAGAAGTGACCTGCACCCTGCTTTCCCACGCCGTTGGCGCACACTGTGGAACCCCTTTTCCTGGCTTAGTTTCTGGGTAACGAAAGGCAGCGTCCCCACACATATTTCTCTATGGCTGACCATAACTGAGAGATTAATGAAAGAGAACAGGGCGTTCTCTTCGAAAATGAGAGCTATTTTTGAAAAAAGGAAATGTTTATGTAAATCTTTATAAGGATTTTAAAGAAATAGCATTATATGAATGTTTTCATATTATATGCATGTTTTCTAATACAGAGTGAAATATTTACAATCTTTCTTTCCATGTAGATTTATAAGCAGTTGAAGTATGTCACAGAAATGAAATAAATTCATGTTTAGCCCCCCCCCCCATAATCCATTAGTCCAAGAAATTCTCTTAAAAGCAGCATGTCATTATTTTAGAGTTAAACAGTTAAGCATTTTTATACAGGAACATCAAGACCATATATGCTTCAAACACCAAACCTTTTTTTAATGGCTTTCAGATAAAACAATTTATTTATGCAATTAACAACAACATGCAATTTCTAATAATTAGCAGATAATAGTTATCTGCAAAGTACTTTATAAAATTGCCTTTGAACTGCATTCGTTCTGTGGGGAATCACTGAAAATTGGACTATAAAATTACCAGAAAATGTACTGCATTAACAAGAATTTTCTGTATTCAGTTTCTCTTCAAATTTATGAGCTTGAATATTTGTAAACATTTGGTTTCATAGACAGAAACCCTATCACCTCACTTCTCCAAGAGGGGGGGCACCCATATTTTATTACATTTTTTTCCTTATAGGATTTTTATTTCTCAATTTTAACTTTGCTTTCTCTTCCTTTTTTCTCTCCAGTAACAAGGACATTATTCTGTTATTATTTCTTCTTTGAGAATTAAAAAATTTTCTAATATGTGATTTTTATTGGTATACATCATTTCTCTCTAATTTCCTTTTATAAACAATATTATAATTCAGCAATTGTAAAGCATTCTATTAAGTGGAAGTGTCTTTGAAGAAAGAACAATGAGACGACATTGAAGAGCGTGTGGAGGGGACCACAAGGAGAGGGTGCCTGGGCCCCTCCTCACTCTCAGGAGGCCTAAGGCGTCGAGCACAGAGGCTGCAGGTCGGGGCACAGAGGCTGCAGGTCGGGGGGCAGAGGCTGCAGGTCGGGGCCACAGAGGCTGCAGGTCGGGGCCACAGAGGCTGCAGGTCGGGGGGCAGAGGCTGCAGGTCAGGGGGCACAGAGGCTGCAGGTCGGGGGCACAGAGGCTGCAGGTCGGGGGGCAGAGGCTGCAGGTCGGGGGCAGAGGCTGCAGGTCGGGGCCACAGAGGCTGCAGGTCGGGGCCCAGAGGCTGCAGGTCGGGGCCACAGAGGCTGCAGGTCGGGGCCACAGAGGCTGCAGGTCGGGGCCAGAGAGGCTGCAGGTCAGGGCACAGAGGCTGCAGGTCGGGGGGCACAGAGGCTGCAGGTCGGGGAGCAGAGGCTGCAGGTCAGGGCACAGAGGCTGCAGGTCAGGGCACAGAGGCTGCAGGTCGGGGCCACAGAGGCTGCAGGTCGGGGGCAGAGGCTGCAGGTCGGGGGGCAGAGGCTGCAGGTCGGGGCACAGAGGCTGCAGGTCGAGGCCACAGAGGCTGCAGGTCGGGGGGCAGAGGCGGCAGGTCGGGGGGCAGAGGCTGCAGGTCGGGGGCAGAGGCTGCAGGTCGAGGGGTAGAGGCTGCAGGTCGGGGCGCAGAGGCTGCAGGTCGGGGCACAGAGGCTGCAGGTCGGGGGCAGAGGCTGCAGGTCGGGGGGCAGAGGCTGCAGGTCGGGGGGCAGAGGCTGCAGGTCGGGGGCAGAGGCTGCAGGTCGGGGCCACAGAGTCTGCAGGTCAGGGGCCACAGATGCTGCAGGTCGGGGGGCAGAGGCTGCAGGTCAGGGCACAGAGGCTGCAGGTCGGGGCACAGAGGCTGCAGGTCGGGGGCAGAGGCTGCAGGTCGGGGCCACAGAGGCTGCAGGTCGGGGCCACAGAGGCTGCAGGTCGGGGCACAGAGGCTGCAGGTCAGGGGCAGAGGCTGCAGGTCGGGGGGCAGAGGCTGCAGGTCGAGGGCACAGAGGCTGCAGGTCGAGGCCACAGAGGCTGCAGGTCGGGGGGCAGAGGCTGCAGGTCGGGGCACAGAGGCTGCAGGTAGGGGCCACAGAGGCTGCAGGTCGGGGCACAGAGGCTGCAGGTCGGGGGCAGAGGCTGCAGGTCGGGGGGCAGAGGCTGCAGGTCGGGGCCCAGAGGCTGCAGGTCGGGGCCCAGAGGCTGCAGGTCGGGGGGCAGAGGCTGCAGGTCAGGGGCAGAGGCTGCAGATCGGGGCACAGAGGCTGCAGGTCACACCACAGAGGCTGCAGGTCGGGGCACAGAGGCTGCAGGTCGGGGCACAGAGGCTGCAGGTCGGGGGCAGAGGCTGCAGGTCGGGGGCAGAGGCTGCAGGTCGGGGGGCAGAGGCTGCAGGTCGGGGGGCAGAGGCTGCAGGTCGGGGGGCACAGAGGCTGCAGGTCGGGGCCCAGAGGCTGCAGGTCAGGCCACAGAGGCTGCAGGTCGGGGGGCACAGAGGCTGCAGGTCGGGGGGCACAGAGGCTGCAGGTCGGGGCCACAGAGGCTGCAGGTCGGGGCCACAGAGGCTGCAGGTCGGGGCCCAGAGGCTGCAGGTCGGGGCCCAGAGGCTGCAGGTCGGGGCCCAGAGGCTGCAGGTCAGGGCACAGAGGCTGCAGGTCGGGGGGCAGAGGCTGCAGGTCGGGGCCACAGAGGCTGCAGGTCGGGGCCACAGAGGCTGCAGGTCGGGGCCCAGAGGCTGCAGGTCGGGGCCCAGAGGCTGCAGGTCGGGGCCCAGAGGCTGCAGGTCAGGGCACAGAGGCTGCAGGTCGGGGGGCAGAGGCTGCAGGTCGGGGCACAGAGGCTGCAGGTCAGGGCACAGAGGCTGCAGGTCGGGGGGCAGAGGCTGCAGGTCGGGGCACAGAGGCTGCAGGTCGGGGGGCAGAGGCTGCAGGTCGGGGGGCAGAGGCTGCAGGTTGGGGCCACAGAGGCTGCAGGTCAGAGCTACAGAGGCTGCAGGTCGGGGCCACAGTGCTGGAGGGGCCACAGTGTTGCTGAAGGGCCGATGCTCAAAGCCCAGCCCCGTCTCGCTGCCCAGAACTGGGTGGTTGGTGCACTGCAGGCCACAGTTACAAACACAAACCCAAGGACAACATGAGGGATGCTGGTGGCTGTGCCTTCTGGCCTGAGACCCCCAAAGGCCAAACGCCAAGTGGAAAGCACTCGGACCAGCCCTCCGTGGGCCATGTGCCTCCTCTGGCTGGTTTTCCCCTGCCGTCTGGACGTGAGGTGCGGTGCTGAGTCTCAGGCGGGGGGCTGCTCCTGTCTGCCAGGCAACCTGGGCCCTACAGCAGGAAGTGACTTCTCCCTGGCTGCAGTGGAAATCTGGCACCCTGGGGGAGAGTAGGAAGGGGTAAAAGGTCCTGAAGCTGGTCCCAGGGCTGGGTGGGCAGGCCCACGCCTCACTGTGGAGGCAGCTCACGGGGAGGAGCCAGGGCGGTTCATGCTATGGTTTTCCTAGAAGAGTGCAGGTCTCTCTCACAGGCTGCAGGGGAGGAGCTTGCTTCAGGATCTGCGCTCTGGAAGTTTCTCCCGGGTTCAGGGAAGCCTCCTCTGGGGGTAGAGCCCACCATAGGCTGCACCCTGGGACAGGGGCCCCCTCCTGTGACATCCCGCCTCCAGGGCAGGCCTGTCTTGTCCAGACCAGAAGGTGATCCTGGGGCCACCGAAGCAGTGTCAGAGACAAGCACAGGTGGAGTCAGAGGTGGCCCTCTGTGAAGCATGCAGGACACCTGTGGGGCTCCAGGGAGGCTGCAGTGGGAGGCTGCCTGGTCCTCTGTGAGCTGCATGTGCTTGGACAGTGTCACCTCCTGTTTCTGGGCCCCGGCTCCAGTGACGCTCCTCCATGCGGGCCTGTCCTGTGTGGCTCTGTGAGCAGGGTTCACAGGACCCTGAACCCAGGACCCAGGACGGTGACCCTGGCAGGGAGGCTGAGCCAGTCGGGGGCATCAGCCCCTGCCACTCCCTGCCTGGCGTGTGTTGTGGACACTCCCAGGGCTGCTGGCCTGATGGCCCTGGTGCAGGCCCAGAGAGCGCCTGCTCACCCTGCCGTCTCCCTCACAGTGCGGAGGCCGCCCCTCCAGAGCAGTCCGGCTGGGCTGGGGGCCTTGGAGGCTCCTCTGCCCTTCGGGAGCCTTTCAGCTCCTAGTGCTGCGGGGACCCTCCCCTCTCCTGGCCAAGCTCTTCCACAGATGCCCCCAGTGTTCTCTGGCTGCGGTGGGAAGCGCCTGGAGCAGTCAGCCTTGGACCCTGCCCTGAGCCCCGAGGCTGCAGGTCCCTGGTGGTGAACCGACATCTCAGACAGAGCGGAGAGAGGGTGGGACCCTGTGGAAGTGGGCAGACACACGGGAGCGCTGCCTCTCAGGCTGCCCTCCCAGGCCCTCCTGGACCTGCTGCTCCCACCTCAGAAAGCAGACCCCAGACCTAATAGGGGTGAGGACAGCGGCAGAGCCCACCTGGAAGGCCCTCAAAGACGCACAGACCTGCCTTACAGCCACATTTCACAACATCTTCCTGTTGTGTGAACAGCTCACACTAGAGATTTATGATTTTGTGTACAATGCAATGTCTCATTTGGCAGTTCCGGTGAGTCTGATCTACGCTTTCATATGTGCCGAACAGCAATGGCCACTTGATCTTGCCGTGAGTTGGACCATTGCACACCTATTCTGCCGATTGGCACTCAGAGATATCTTTGCATCTGTGAATTAGCTTATCAGTGGATTCCTAGTCTTAAGTTGATTTAGGGTAAATTAACCTTTGATGAATTGACCCAAAGTCTAGTCTTTCTCTAGAATTACTTAATTAACCTTTTTATTTTGAGATAATTGTGGATTCACATGCAGTTGTGAGAAATCATTCAGAGATCCTTGCGCCCATCCCCCAGTTTGCCCAATGGTAAGTGCTGGAACCGTAGAATAATCTGACCATCGAGTCTTGGCCCCTCCAGGATCCTGCCTGCTGCCTCATGGCCACACCTGTCTCCGTCTCTGCTGACCCCACCTGCCCAAGTCTCATGGCTACCACCCACCTGCAGCCCACTTCTATGCTTTTGTCACTTGGAGAATGTGCCAAAGAAATTGCACACTATATGACATCTGGATCTGCTTCCTTCTTCAGCACCGTTTCCTGGAGATTCATCCAGATTGAGGCCCTTTCCTCTTCAGCGTTGGGCTTTGTCCCTGGACGGGCAGCGATCTGCGTGTCCACACACCTGTTGAAGAACAGCTGGACTAAGGCTAGGTTTTGGCTATTGTTTCTCTAAACATCCAAGGGTAGATATTCCTGTGAGCAAACATCCCCCTTCTGCTCAGAGAGTAGGTGAGAGGGCAGCTGCTGGGTTGTCTGGAGATCTCGTGGGCGGCCCACGGCGCTCCACCATGCCTAGGCACTCGGCACCCACCAGCAGCCCGTGAAGGACCCGGCTCTCGCCAGCGTTTGTGGAGTCCCTGTTTCTGTTGCAGACGTCCCGATATCTGCGTAGGGACATCTCATGGTAGTATTAATTTGTGTTTCCCTCAGTGGGTCACGAGGTCAGAAACCTCCTCGTGTGCTGAATCGCATCTGTGTATCTTCTTCAGTCAAGTGTCTGTTCATGGCTTTTGCCCATTTTCTAGTTGGATGGCTGCTTTCTAATGCTGAGTTGTGAGAGTTCTTTTTATATGTTCTAGTGGCTGGAAGTTTGATGGTTTGTATGGCTTGTATTTTTATGCTTTTAATGAATCTCTGAAAGAGTACTTTTTTTTTTTAATTTTGAAGAGGTCTAATTTCTCAGTTCTTCCTTTTTATGAACCAGGCTTTTGGTGTCATCAGTGAACTCTGCTTTTCTCGGAGTCCCACAGTTTTACAAGTGTGTCACAAGTGAACAATCAACACGTGGTACTGAGGATCGAACCCAGAGCCTCACACATGCAAGGCAAGTGCTCTACCACTGAGAACAACCCAACCTTGATGCTTTTTATCATATTTAGTTAGTTCCCCTCCTTTCCAAATTTACTTATATATTTACGTGTTTTTTTTTAAATCATGAATATCTGTTCGATGTTTCAGCTGCTTTTTCTGCATCAGCTGATATAAGCAACATAGGGATTTTCTTCTTTAGTTTGTTGAAATGATGAATTGCTTTGATTGATTTTCAAATATCAGACAAGATTTGTAGAGCTGAAATAAATACTGGTTTGGTGTCTAATTATTTTTGTACATCATTGGATCTGATTTGCTAATATTTTGTTGAGGAGTTTTGCATCTAAGTTTATGTGTGACGTGGTTCAGCCTCCCCTTTCCTCTCTTCCCCTCCCTCCCTCCCTCCCCCCTGTCCTTTATTTCTGCCTTCTCTTGCTAGTTGGGGTTCAGAGCACTTGTTGACTCACAACGTGTTAGAAAGTGTTCCCCTCACTTCTGACTTTTGGAAGTCAGTTTATAAATTTGCTGCTGATTCTCTTCTTCAAATGTTTGGCAATATTCTCTACTAAAATCATTTGTGCCTAGAGATTTCCTTTTTGGAAGGTTATAAATTATAAATCTAATTTTATTATGATTGTGAGATAATTAAGGTAAAACATTTTGTCTTGATTGATTCTGGTAACTTATAATTTTCAAAGAATCGTTCCTTGCTTCTAACTTGTTGAGTTCTTGACTCTACTTTTCTCATAATGCCTCCTCCTTCTTTCCTTGTCTGTGGAATCTGTAATCATGTTCTCTGTTTCACTCGGGACACTGAGAGTTTGGGCCTCCTCTTTTGTTTCAGTTGTAGGTGGGCACAATACCTTTATTTATCTGTGTTTATGTGGGGCTGAGGATGGACCCAGGGCCTCGCCCGTGCCACACGAGCGCGCCACCCCGGAGCCACACCCCAGGCTCGGGCCTGCTCTTGTTGGGTCATCTCACCGCAGGAGGGCCAAGTTCCCTGGTCTTTTCAAATCTTTACTTTCACTGTCCCCTCCCACAGTTCAGAGACTCACAGGGAAAAGCCCCTCAGGCTGACCCCCTTTCAACTCTCTCCAGTGTGGGCTTTGTCCACGGGGCTCTGGGTTCTTTTACCCTTCCTTGGTGTTGCTTTCCCTTGGCCTGAGGGGGTCCCTTCATTTCTGAATGGCTGACCCCGCTTCAGGATTCTGGGTTGGCCCATCTTCTCCTCCAGGATGTGGAACCCTGGAGGGTCTCCGGTGTCAGATGAGAAGTCTGCCGTCAGCCTGCAGGGCCTTCCCAGGTGCCTCGAGGGTCTCCTTTCACGCTTCAGTTTCCCGTCTGGCGAGGGTGTGTCTTGGCGAGGGTTCTGCAGTTTCTCTGGTTCACCCAGATGGACTCAGGTCTTGGAATCTAGAGTTTCCTGTCTTTTGCCAAAGCCAGGGAGCTCCCAGCCATGATTTCATTTCATTAAAACGCCTCATGCCTTCTCCTCTCCTCCGGCTCCAGGGAACCGCGCTGAGCCTGCTGTCCCTGCCTCACACACCCCGGAGGCTTGCTGGCTCTTTTTTGAAGCATTTTCCTCTCTGCTGCTCGTTCACGGACTTCCCGTGAGTTTTTCTGTTACTGTATTTTTCAGTTCTATGATTTCCTGATACCAGGCCAGAAGGTTAACTGAGCTGCCAGGGGAAGGTGACGGAGCAGGGCCCTCTGGCAGACCACCTTTGTGACAAGGTCATGATGAGACAGGGCCTACACACTAAGAGCTCGTCCCTGTTGAGCTGGGGTTACACAGTCTTGACCACTCTCGGAAGAGTGAGAATTTATACTGAGAGCAATGCAAGCAACCAAGTTAGGACACTTTGGAGGAGAGTTGTGATTCTCTGTGATTCAGCAATATCTGTTTTTATTTCTGTATCTGGGAGTTTCTGGAGGATGCCAGGTAGGAAGGTGCTGGGGTGTCCTAGGAAGAGGCTGGTGGACAGCTGACATGGGCGACCTCAGACTTGGTCGGGGAGGTGCCTGGTGTGAAGCGAGGAGAAGCAGAAATGTCCAGCCATCCTGGTCCAGTGAGGGCCAGGGGACAGGAGCCAGCCTCAGGAGGCCCAGCTTGCTGGCTGCACAGGCCGTGGGGAGGAAGGTGGACGCCTTCTCAGGGGTGGAGGGCAGCTGACCTGTGTCTCTGGGATGGTCTGGAATAGGGAAGGACAGGGGTTCAGGATTTGTTGGTCTCAGACTGGAAGTGTTCACAGTTCTTGAGGGTGAGTGTGGGCACTCGGGTGTGGACGAGCCTGGTGAGAGGGTCTGGGTCTGCACCTAGGGGACACCAAGGTCGAGGGGGAGGAAGAGCAAGAGCGGGCCAGGAAGCACAGCGGGAGGTGGACGGCAGCTTCACACGCCCTCATCCACCCTTGACAAGAAGGTTTTAGGAACCGTGTGCGGCTCCCTGAGTCCAGCTGAAGGTGTGGACACTGGAATTGGTGAGCACAGCAGTATTTGAGTGGCTTGGCCCTCAGGGCTGGGATCCCGCGTCTCTTGGGAAACCGCGACAGAAGTTCTGGAGGTGTGCACAGGGCTGCGTGGTCCTACCTGGGGGGACCATCTCCAGGCTGCCTTCCCTCCATGCCCAGCTCTGGAAACAGGGTGGGGCGGTGGAGAGAGGTGGAGCAGCTGGTCCTAGGCAGGGCACTGGACTCTGGGTACACTAGTCCACCTTTCAGAGCTTCTCTGTGCTCATCTCTATTGAACCTGCCTGTGCACTCCACAGAAAACGGATCGTCTTTAAGCTGAATGCTCCTACATGGATCTTCATATAGGAACGGTAAAATCACCTTCAGGTGGCTTGAGTGTCAATACTGTCCCTGGACATCACGTGACAAATCAGTGTAGGCCTTGGCTGGTGCCCAGGGGACTGAGCCACAGAGGCCCAGGGGGCCAGGCTGGGTTTGAGGTCTTGAGCACGTGGCCGGGCCCGTGGCACCCTGGGTTTCCCTGTTGGTGATGTGAAGTTGGGACTGTGTGCTCCTTCCACCTGAGTGGCCTCTGAGGGGGAGGGTTGAAAGTGGTACAGGATCTCAGAGAAAAAGAAGTCAGTAATGTGGGATAATATGAGGGGAAAAAGGACAAAAGTCACAGTGTGGATAACAGGAGGAACAGCACAAGGAGGGCAGCCTCGGTCGGCTGAGAGGGGGCCTGTCCTCAGGTGCCCACGGGGTGCATCTGCACCTTCCTGCTGATGTGGATGAGCGCTCACCAGCCGGAGTGTGTGTGGCAGACACCCAGGGCCAGGGCAGTGCTCTGCTCTGTCATTTCTCCAGGGAGACCGCTCAGCGTTGGGGATGCGGTGAGCAGGGCGGGAGGCCAAGCCTGAGGTTGTGTGTGGTGGGGCGTCCCTGGGCTTGGTGGGGTGCAGAGCAGCCCTGTAGATGCTGGCAGCACTCCCTGAGGCCACCTGGACTCCACACCTGGCTTAGAGCCATGGCAAGGAGCCTGGGTGGCTCTGAGGCTGGCCAGCCCCGAGGACTCCGCCGCCCTGGAGACCAGGACCCTCAAGCCATCACTAGGCCGCGAGGAGCTGACTTCCGCGTTATCTGTTTCAGTCCATTTAGGGTTAAACAGCCACAGGTGGCTTGTGGCTGCCCTGTTGGACAGTTCACTTCAAAACACCTGTCAGACGTCTTCCAGGGATGTGTCTGCCCCATGGATTTCATCAGTGAAAGATCAAAACAGTTCCCGGCCGCCACCCAGGTCGTGCCGTTTTCATGGAGGTGTTTGTGTCACAGATGAAGACTGAGGGTCTGGGAGTGTCTCCAGGGAGGGCAAGTCCTCAGCTCCAGCTCTGCCTTCTGCTCCTTCAGGACCTCAAGTGACACCGTGGCCGGCCCCAGCTTCCAGGGACGTGGTACTGGTAAGTTGGACTCTCTCATTACAGAGAACGTCTCCATTAGGTACCAAAACAATGAAACTGGAGTTGTATCATACTGTACCCACAAATGGCATAATTGCAAACCAATCGCTAATTTGAAAATTCCAGAGAGTTCAGAGAGGTCAGATGTTTAATTGAAATGGAATATTTAAGCTAAATTGCTCACGCACCACTTCAATATTATTGAAGTCCTAATAAATACATTAAAAGACTGTTAATGCAAGTACTTCCTGCTGAAGAATGATGTCTAAAGAATGTCATTACCCATTTTGTAATACACAGAGAATGTTGTCTCAAGCTAATTAAGTGCTGTGCATTTTTGATAGCACTTAACAATATGTGGTTAATTATTGTATGTGGGGCTTGTCTATAGCATTAATTATGATCAACTCATTTGGCATTCCCAAGGACGGGCCATGCGGTGGTTTTAGGGGGACAGTGCGTATGGTGGTTCATGGAGATTTAAATTCAAATGAATGAACTTGGGAGTTTTATATAAAAATAAAGAGTTTTCTAAATAGGTTCTAAGACTGAGTCAAACAGTAGAGTTTAGGGAATAATCTCCTCCGTAGGTGAGGCATTTTCAATGTCTTCTCCCAGGCGCATGGGGTGGGAACCAGGGGAGAAGCGCAGGAGGGGCCTGTCTGCTCCCTGGGGGTGTGAACCAGGGGAGAAGTGCAGGAGGGGCCGGTCTGCTCTCTCTGCACCCGGGGACAGAGCTGCCAGGCTGCGTGAGAACATCTGATTACACAAACCAGCTCCTGTGGCGCTTCCCCGAGGACACCTCTGATCCTCTCCCTGTCCAGTGAGCTGCCTCCTGGGACCGGGAGGGCCTCTGGTCTGGCTCGGCTTTGAAAGCACACAGGTGCCAGAGCCCCTCTGCACAGCCTAGTGTGGGCCAGAGCCTGGAGAGTGGGTGGTGGGAGACCACCTGTGAGTCGGGAGGATGCACCCTTCCAACTCGTCTGTGCAGGTGGTTGTGTGACTGAGAGACGCTGACCCATGCACCTAAATGAGCACCTCTGTGGGGGTGGGGGACAGGGCTCCCCCGCAGCCTGGGGCTCCCTTGGTCCTCTGTGTCCTCACCTGTTTGCTCATCCCTTGGTGTACACAACTCTTCAGATGCTCCCCGAAGCGGCCTTGCCTGCCCTGTGAGGAATGGCTCACTACTGAAGGGGCCTGTTCCCAGGACCCACGGGTGTCCCTTGTGACCTGGGTGCAGCTGGAAAGGTCTTCAGACTGTGCCTGATCCTCATTCTTTAAATTTCTTGTGTTTACACACGGTACACACTTGCAATTAAAGGTCAGGGGTTCCCAGCAATTTGAAGTGTGATCAACTTTTCATCCAGACTCAGGTCAGCTATTGGACAGTGTCTGTCAGAGCGTGTGAAGGAGGTAGCTGCCATCAGTAGGAGGGGACACAGGAAGAGGCCGTGCCCTACACTGGGGCAATCCATAGCAGACCAGGATCTCATGGCAGATGGGGCAGCCATCTCAGGGTCCTCTCCTTAAGTGGCTCTGGGGACATGTGGCAGCCTGGACCCTGTGAAGGCTGGGCAGCTCACCTGCACAGCTCCAGAGCAAGGCAGTGTCCCACTGCCCCTGAGGGTGGGCTGCAGGCCTCGGGGGCATTTCTGGCAAAGATGAGTGTGCTCAAGGTTCAGAGGGTCGATGCTAACGCCCTGGCCAGCACTGTGACGCCGATGGGTCTGCTGTGGGACTGAGGAAGGAAGACGCAGGACATCTCGGGTGCCTTCTGCAGCTGCCTGAGGTCTCAGGGGATGGGGACTCTTGGTGGCCGCCTGTGGTTTGACAGGAGTGAGAATAGGACTGGGGAAGGAGCAGAGCTCCCGGGTCGGTGTCCACCCCCTCCGTCCCAGCTGCCATCCGCCTTGACATCCCATCCCTGGCGGAGAGGTCGGTGCTGGAAGGAGAGGAAGGAGAAGTCGACCACCAGCAGGCCGTGGGCCCCAGAAGGGCCGTGGTGGCTCCCCGGAGCTGGGCGCTCACGTGTGTTTCCAAACTCTGCCGCTGCTCCGTGGTGCCCTTCTGAGAGCCGCAGGGAAGCTGTGGAGAGCACAGAGGTGGGGTGGTCACGCAGGTGGCAAAGCGGGGCCGGCGTGGACGTTTTGGGGGAGAGCAGGGCCAGAGAGACCAAGGAAGTCTCTTCACCTGCGAGTCGGGAGGGGGCAAGGTGAAGGCCACTCACGGCTGCCCCGGAACCCTGGCCTGGGGTCTTGCTCGGCACCTGTGACCTTCTTTTCCAGGACTGAGCTGGTGGAAGCAGTCTGTGCTCTTCTGACAACTGAGTGAAGGGGGACCGAGCACGGGAGGAGCGCTCTTCCTCGCGGCCCGCTGGGTCTAACCCGCCCCACCGCCTCCGAGTTCCCAGTTTGTGTGACGGTGTGGACTTGCAAGCCCCCGCTCTCCCCCAGTTTCAGATGCCACCTCAGGGAAGGGGGTCTTTGTTGTAGGGTGAACTATGTGATTGGAATAAGCTTTGGTGAAAGCTTTTGGGAAATGCTGGACTAGCAGCCCACAAGAGTTTTCAGGAGCACCCAGCTGGGCTCCTGGGCGCCCCGTGCGGAGTCGGAGCAGCACCTCACTCCCCCTTCTCTGATCCCTCACAGAGCACAGCACGAGGACCAGCTCCTGAGCACTGGCTGCTGGTCACTGGCTGCGGAGCAAGGGGTGCTCCCTCAGGTCCCTGCATCCCCAAGGCTCCGCTCTGCTCTCGGGCACAGAGCTGGGGCTGAACACCCGGAGCGGTGAAAGCCTGCCTGGCTCGGAACTCCTGACGCTCAGTGATGGTGAGGAGGGTCCTGCGGTGTGTCGGAGGATCGCCAGGACACCACCTCCTGAGCCTCAGTGTCCCCTGGGCCTCCTGACTCAGCTGGAGCTCCCATGGACAAGTGCCCAGCCTGAGAGGGAGAACCCAGGGTTGACAGCGTCTGGGATGCTGCTGGTATGGCCCACGCTGCCTCTAAGCAAGCCTCGGAGAGTGGACCGAGGTCCCTGCCCTCCTGACTCATTGCCAAGGGGAAGGAGGTAAAGAGGTAGTCTTCTCTCTCTGCAGGCCAGGTGTGAGGTGCGGACGCTCTTTGGCTGTCTGCTGCATGGAGGTTGACCATCAGAGCAAAACAAGATGTTTTAAAACTCTACGTGAGCAGGAGAATGACGATACAGGGCACGGTCTTACACTAGGGCTGGAAGAGAAGTGGAGAGGCACGCTGTGTCATTCTGCACCAGTGACGAGGCCACAGTGTCTGCCTGGAGGGGTGGTGACAGGAGTGGGGAGGACACAGCTGCATGCAGCACCTGTGGTCGGAGTCCCCTCCTGGGAGCTGTGTGAGTGCAGCGGAGGTCAGAGTGGGCAGCTCTCCCAGGACTTGGTGGCACACCGCGGCAAGCCTACGAGTCCGCTGCCCCTGCCTCTCAGGTCCGAGCAGGGCCATCACGGACAGCGCCACCACCTGGCTTGACCAGGGGCAGAAGACCAGAAATTACATAGGTTACTGATGCTTTTTGGGAGGCACCTGCGCTCGCGGGCTGCTTATTCATGTTAGGGCTCTGCATGGAGGGCAATACGGGAGGGTCTGTCGCGGAGGTGTGGGCTTGGTCCCTGGAGGGCAGGCGCTTCTCAGTAAGGGACCCTGCCAATTGCCCACCAGCACCTCCCAAAGAGGCCCCTCCCACCACCACCAGCTCTGGCAGATAGTCCGTGTGTGATGTCCTGCACACACCCCTCACACACACAGGGCTCCGCGGCAAATCCTACAATTCCTTCCAAGCCAGGGGCCGAGCTAATCACAGTTAAAGGCGAGTCTCCCCGGCCTTCACTCTCTCGCATACACAGCGAGGACCAGAGCCTCCCATCCCTCAACCTGAGGGTTGGGAGCATCCTGAGGATTAACACAAGAGCCCGTCCACTGTCCACCTGTGGGAGTCGGCCTTCCGCTGCCCTCGGGAGAGTACGGGTTCCATCCTCGACCTCCTGGAGTCCAGTCAACGCCCAGAGCCCGCAGTTCTTTGTGCACTCAGGGGGCACACGGCACACGGCTCCCTCGGGAGGGTGCCCTCAGACACGAGGGCGGCTGCGGAGCTCCGGGGTGCCTTGCTGCGGCCGTGGGTGTGGGTGCTGGATCACTGCGGGCAGTCCCTGGAGGGAGAGGTCTGCTGAGCTGGCGGGCGGCTGCAGGTGAGCGAGCAGAGGGCATGGGGCGTGAGGAGGGGGCTTCCCTCAGCGCCCAGGGGACGCTCTGGCCTGGCTGCGGTGTCCTCGGGGACTCTGTTCTCGTTCCCCCAGGCCCCCATCCATCGCCCACGGAAACTGGCAGAAGTGTTGGGTGCGTGGAAGGAATCCGCAGGGATGAGCCTTTGCCATGGTACAGATTCTGGTCTCCTGAGACCTGTCCTGGGAGAGACATCAAGTAAGAAGGCCTGGCCTGTTGCCCTTGACCAAGCGGGGCCACTGGCTCATGGACACTGCAGTGCTGTTCAGCCCTGACCTCTTCCAGCCGTGCACTCCTACTGTGCCCAGTCCACTCCCTGCAGAACTGTGAGTCTGTGTGACCAAGGGTGTTTTGTGGGTGTCTCCCCTCGGCTGAGAGCTGACTCTGCAGGGCAGGGACCCGCTTCTCCTCTGGCTGCAGGTCTGGCTGGGCCACGTGGGGCCATCTCCCCTTCAGGGTCATTTCCTGCATGATGGATGAAGGTGGAGGAAGCCAAGAGGCGGGCAGGTGACCTGTGGGGAAATGGTGGCACTGTGCGGGCCTCACAGCTGCCACAAAGCGCAGACCAGGAGCTTCAACAGCAGGACTTCATTCTCCTGCGGCACATGGTGCCAGGGTTCAGATCTGCTGTGTCTGGGGGGCTGCTCTCCGCCTTGCCCCAGCTCCTGCCTGCGCACCCCCAGCCACTCTTGGCTAAGGCGTGTCACCCAACCACGGGGCGGCCTCCCCTTTGCTTTCAGAAGCCACCCTTGCTCTGGGGACGCCAGCCTGCTGGGCTGGACACCCTCTCCTGCTCACTACCTCACTGATCACGTGGACAGTGGCCCTGTCTCCCGGTGGGTCCTGCTTTCCAGGGTTGGGTGTTGGGGCTTCAGGGTATCCATTTTTCCTTTCTTTTCCTTATTTCCTTCCTTCCTTCCTTCCTTCCTTCCTTCCTTCCTTCCTTCCTTCCTTCCTTCCTTCCTTCCTTCCTTTCTTTCTTTCTTTCTTTCTTTCTTTCTTTCTTTCTTTCTTTCTTTCTTTCTTTCTTTCACACAATTCAAGCCATCAGAGTGGGAAAGCAGAGACCAGCTCTGAAATCCATGGCCCTCTGCTAGTCAAGCTCCACAGACGTGCTTCACGGACATCTTGGCTGAAGACCCAGTCGGGGAGGTCACGGCTGGCCTCCCAGGACCTGGCATGGCATGACTGTGGGGACAAAGCAGCAAGCCAAAGCATGGGTGGCCAGGGTCACTGCTTGAAATCCACGCTTGGCCTTGGAGACGGTTCTTGGAAAACGAGGCCGTTCCTCCTGTGGAAGGGGGTTTCTAAGGACCGTGTGGTGGGAGGGGGAGCGAAGTGAGTTCAGGTCTGACCTCTGGATGAACTTGCGTGGGTGGGCAGGGGTGTGGGGACATAAGCAGGAGGTCCACGTTCAAGTTCAAGGTGAACTTCACTAGCACCTGTTTGGCTGGGAAGCCTCCCTAGCCCACCACTCCTCCCAGGCCTTCCTCAGGAGTTGGGTCCACTTGGGTGGGGGTCTGTGCCAGAGGACAGCACTGCTGGGAGGGGTGAGCCACCCTGGAGGGCCATAGCTCCCCGTGTGGGCAGCACGCGCCAGCCCTGTGGAGAAGGGAACTGGTTCTGGGCCCTCTGCCAGGAGAAGAGGTTTGCTTCTACAAGAAGCTCATTGCTTACTGACCAGGGGACCAAGCCCAGGGCATGTGCAGACTGGAGCATGTCCCCGCACTTGGATCCGGCAAGCCCACCTGCAGGCCTGGTGTCCTGGCCTCACACCTGAGACTGCAGCCTGACTTGGAGACAGGTCTTCTTTGCCTGTGACCAGGTCCAGATGGGGTGGCACTGCATTAGGGCCGGCTCTGGTCCAAAGGTGGGTTATGGGACCAGGGAAATGTGGACACAGACACAAATGTTCCCAGTGTGCTCGCTGATCAGTCAGGGGCCGGTGACTCCATAAGAGCCCAGGAGGCCCTGCTGCCTCTTGTTCCTCATCAGGACCACACCTCAAACACCGAAGGACCGGCCGCAGGCCCTCGCATGAGTCACCTGGGCCTGCCCACCACGTCTCACGGCAGGCAGGCTGTGGACTCACGGAATCGGGACAGGCTGCCCTGAGGGGAGTGTGGTGCTGGGTTGGGGCTGGGCCACCCCAGGCTTGGAGGGACCCCGTTCCACTTCGCTCTGGGCCCTCAATTATGTCTCAAAGCCTATGCCGTCCCAGCCTAGGCCCCAGGTCCCTTTCCTCGGCCCGTTTCCCTCCATCACTGCCCCTGATCCAATCTTCACTCCACCACTGGCTCCAACCAGCTGCTAGCCATGACCACTTCGCCTCCTGTGGTCCTGTCTCTGCCTGAGACTCGTCATTCTCGGCTGCACAAATCCATGAACCCTTGGCCTCTGACACAGAAACTTTGTACAAGTCGGACCCTACCTGTGAGCTGTGGGGTGAAATTAATAGCATGCAGCTTCGAGGTCCGGCATGAGGCTCTGCCCGCCGTGACCAGGCAGGTGCCCGCTGTGAGCCAGTGCTTCCTCCCAGGAAGGTGGCTTGGACTCCACGGACAACCCAGAGGTTTGACCCCCTGGTAGTCCTCAAGCACATTGAGGGTACACTGTCCACCCAGAGCTGGACTACTAACCTGCAGAGGGGCTGAGTCACATCCAGCTCTGACCCAGTCCTCTGCCCTCGTGATGCCACATTATCATTTCCATCTCCTAGATGGTGGTCATTCACACCTGGTACCCACCCAGTCCTCTGCCCTCGTGATGCCACATTATCATTGCCATCTCCTAGAGGGTGGTCATTCACACCTGGTACCCACCCAGTCCTCTGCCCTCGTGATGCCACATTATCATTGTATCTCCTAGAGGGTGGTCATTCACACCTGGTACCCACCCAGTCCTCTGCCCTCGTGATGCCACATTATCATTGCATCTCCTAGAGGGTGGTCATTCACACCTGGTACCCACCCAGTCCTCTGTCCTCGTGATGCCACATTATCATTGCATCTCCTAGAGGATGGTCATTCACACCTGGTACCTACCCAGTCCTCTGCCCTCGTGATGCCACATTATCATTGCCATCTCCTAGAGGGTGGTCATTCACACCTGGTACCCACCCAGTCCTCTGCCCTCGTGATGCCACATTATCATTGCCATCTCCTAGAGGGTGGTCATTCACACCTGGTACCCACCCAGTCCTCTGCCCTCGTGATGCCACATTATCATTGTATCTCCTAGAGGGTGGTCATTCACACCTGGTACCCACCCAGTCCTCTGCCCTCGTGATGCCACATTATCATTGCATCTCCTAGAGGATGGTCATGAATACACCTGGTACCCACCCAGTCCTCTGCCCTCGTGATGCCACATTATCATTGTATCTCCTAGAGGGTGGTCATTCACACCTGGTACCCACCCAGTCCTCTGCCCTCGTGATGCCACATTATCATTGCCATCTCCTAGAGGGTGGTCATTCACACCTGGTACCCACCCAGTCCTCTGCCCTCGTGATGCCACATTATCATTGTATCTCCTAGAGGGTGGTCATTCACACCTGGTACCCACCCAGTCCTCTGCCCTCGTGATGCCACATTATCATTGCATCTCCTAGAGGATGGTCATGAATACACCTGGTACCCACCCAGTCCTCTGCCCTCGTGATGCCACATTATCATTGCATCTCCTAGAGGGTGGTCATTCACACCTGGTACCCACCCAGTCCTCTGTCCTCGTGATGCCACATTATCATTGCATCTCCTAGAGGATGGTCATTCACACCTGGTACCTACCCAGTCCTCTGTCCTCGTGATGCCACATTATCAATATTAGCCCCTAAAGATAAATTGCTCTTTAAACATTTGTTTTAAAAGGAGTTTTGTTCTGTTACTGAGGAGAAACAGCACCTTTAACATAGTGGACTATTCTCCTGTCTAAACAATCATGACACATCTTATCGGACACATTTGGGTGGGCAACCACAAAGCGTTCTTTTCCCCCTGAATATCAGCGCATTATTTCTTTTGCCACATAATCCTTTACCCACAATGGAAAGATCCTTTTGATGGTCAGAATGAACATGTGAATCGCATTCCTTTTTCCCCATGGCACGTCAGACAGTGAACGGGATTTTCTTTCTCTGTCTCTTGGACACGCGTGCCTGTGAATTGTTCTTGAGGCTCCTGAATTTCCACATGTGGAGGACGGTTTTCCTGCAGTCTCTTGCCCTTTCTCATGAGAGCTGCTCACAGGTGGACCTGGCGGCTCTGTCTGGAATTGCAATCGCTAGTGTCTGGCACTTCATAAACACCCTTCCGATGCTATTTGATACCTCCCATATCTTGGAGGAAACAGTCTGGATACTTCTGTTTCCAACGCACCTAAATGTATTACAATAAATTTGCTTTCTCTGTCTGTGGAATTGGAAACCTATAAGATGGTGAATAAGAAAGCTGATACCACTGCTTATCAGTCCAAAAGCTAGTGGTGTTAGGAAGCCCAGTAATTGAAAAATGGATAGCATTGATATTTGAACCTTTTCATATAACCTTTGAGGTGTAAGCCTTTGGGGAATAAATTGCTTTTTGTAACAAGAGCAACGTCAGACCCCATATTTAGAAACCGCACGCCTAATTCATTTTCAGACAGAGAAACTCATGTTGTCTTGTTGGGAAAAACATTGCAAAATGGATTAAGCCTCGCCCTGGAGAGATGATAACCTAATATAAATAACTGCAGGCTGATCTTTATTAGTTACTGAGCAAATATTGCCAAAGAGGACAGGCGACCTTCAGTGGTGATTGATCTGGGATAAGTCATCAACAACATTGTCTTTGGAGAATAACTTTGGGGCATTTGGGACCTTGACTCTCTTCTTATTTGGCGGCTGTGATGAAGCTGTGTGGGAGTAAGAGCACCTTATTTACTGGTAAGACAGGAGCTCAGGGAGCAGAGCAGGGACACCCCATTCCCGGGTGGGCCCACCTGGTCAGAAGCAGGCAGTCGGCTGAGAACCTGCCCCCGCCCCGCATCTCAGGTTCAGGGAAGGCTGCCGGGGCGCTACGTCTCACCAGTCCTGTAACAGTGGATGATTCACTCAGCCCGACGCTGGGTGACTGGCCCATCTCAGGATCCGGCATATACTGTAACTCGGAGCAGGGCCGGGAGGGGCCGGGCCAGGCACGTCTGTGTTTGTCTGTGATCACAGAGGTAAAACATGCATGATGAAAAGAGAGAGCAACAAACTCGTAGGGCCTGATTTTTGTTTTCAGATGTCACCGTTACGGGAAGAAGGGCTATTCTGTTCCATTTTCCTTTCTTTCCCTTTTGAAAAATAAATAAATACAAATTAAAATGGAAGGCCCCCATTTTCAAAGCCTTGGTATGCCTGTGTAGTTCTCTCCTGAGTCCACTCAGTATAAGTGGACGCATAGGGACCCTGCTATGTCCCTGGCTGCCGGTGTTCCCCTTAAGTCTGCACCCACACACGCTTCATGGCAGGTATCAGCAGGACCATGAGCATGGTTAAGGGCACTTGGCCCGTGGCAGAGCCCATGCCCTGTTCCTAGGGAGGCTGGGCTTCTCAAGCCTTCCTTCTTAGCCTCCGTGATGAAGGGGCAGCTCCACTGGCCTCTGCCAAACTCAAGCGAAGACCAGAACCAAGAGGCGGATGGTGACAGCGGCACCCTCAGACGTTTGCCGTCTGTCCCTTTGGCAGGAAGCAGAGCTGCTCCAAGCCCCCAGCAGCCTTCTCAGTCCACCAGGAGGTGAGACCTGCGGGCCAAGGCGGCATGGAGGGCTGGTGCTGGAGGCGGAGGGAGCTAATGTTTGGCTGAGCGCCTTGGGCGGGGTTCTCACCACACTTTAGTGTACAAGCAGATGTTTTGTAGAGAACAGCAGGAAAGTGGTCAGTCTGTCTCCTTCTCTATCACCAATTACAGCCATGAGTCACTGTGGGACATCAATTGTTTTAGGATAAGTCTTGAAAATTTTTAAAATGAACTTAACTTTAGAATATTCTTAGACACAGGAAACTGCAAAGACGATCCTGGAGTCCCTCTGAGGTAACACGTGGTGTTGGCGTGTGGCGTGTGCCGTGATGGGTGAACGTGAACTGCTCTGTGAACCAGGGTCCTGCGTTATCAGAGGGCCTTCGCGGGCCTCCTGGCCTGATCTGTCCTAGGGAAGCGTTGTCTAGGTCACGGTGCTGCCTCTGCAGGCCTCCCGGGCACCCTGGAGGCTGTGCGTCCTTCTGTTCCACCCGTGTTTGATGGCCTGAGGCCTTCTGAGGAGCGCTGGGCAGGTGACCTGGGACCCTCCTTCAGAGCCTGTCTGCAGTTTTGCTCAGAGTAGACGGGTGAGGGGTTTTAGAAGACCAGGGGCAGAGCGTCTCCTTTCTGCGTCTGGCAGGGCTGATGTGTTAGTGTGGCGGATCCCAGCTGAAGCTGACCTTGACCCGTGGAGGGGCCGGAGTGGGCCAGGCCTCTGACTCCCAGATGAAGGACTGGGAATCGTGCTCCTTCTCCTGAAGACAGCCTCTACACACAGGTTTTGGATTCTCGTACGTGGGAGATTTCCTGGTCTCAGTCACTTCCCTTATCCTTCCTTTATTGTATGAATTTGTAGATACCTGCTATTTCTTTGAGTTGTAAACCAATACTTTAATGCTTTGCTAAAATCCCCCTTCTGGGGGCTGCTGTGTCCCTCAGACGCACTTCATCCAGGTGTGTGTCTGACTCCCTGGCCCTAGGTGCTACTCCATCTCTATATTCCTGCTCCGCCCTCACAGTCCGCCTTCCCTCCCAGGAGTGTGGTCCCTTCTGTGGCAGTGCTGATGACAAGCAGGGCTGTGTGCCAGGTGAATGATTGAGTTGGGGTGTAGATGCCGGAACAGGCTGGAGGAGCAGGCAGGCTGGTGAACTTGAGCTCGAAGCCTGTCTCCCCCACTCGCTCCCTCGCCTTCAGGGTGGGCGTGGGGGCAGCACGGACTCCTGGGGCAGCTCCGAGGGTGGACAAACCCAGCCGTGTGTGAGTGCTGCAGCCTGCCCTGCCTTGCTTGCTGTAGGCTGGCAGACAGTCCTGGGCAGGGGGGCCTGGGCAGGCGCTTCCCAAGGATCACAGACAGGAAATCAGACCCGGAGGACGGAGCTGCTTCCTGTGCTGCTGCCACCTAGTGGGCAGGTGCTGTCGTTGCTGGCTGTGCAGGGCTGGCAGGGATCTGTGCAGCCAGGTGGAGTCGGCTTCCTCTGTCATGGGCCTGCTGGTTGGAATCTGCCCTGCTCTGGGGACAAAGAGCTGATTGTGGCAGTGTCCCCAGCAGCAGGTGTTCACCCCAGCACCACCACCTTCTCCCTTTTTTTCTCATAGATATCCTGACACCAGGGCGCAAAGCCGCGTGGATCATGCCCTTTGTTTTGCAAATATTTAGAGAAATTTTGTTTCCCTGGCTGACAAACCATTGTGATTTCTTTTACTTTATTTCTGTTATTGATAAGGTCAGCCATTTTTGCACTGGACTCTTTGGGTCAGCATATTGTAATCTGGCTTCCTGTCTTACAGGTGACTCATGGGGCGAGATGCCAGTTTTTGAAATTATGTGGCTATCCCCAGGGTGGAACCCACCCAGCAGATAGGGCTGATGGAGCAGTGGAGTGGACAATCCCTGGCTCCTTTTATAAGATCAGATTCACAGACAGGTTCTATTATAACAGCGGGCATGGAGTCTCTTTCTAGAATCAGGAAAAAGGGTGGCCTGCCACCTGCCTCAGGGGCCTGGTGCGGGCGGATGCAGTGCACCTAGGTGAGCCTCTGCCGAGGCCGTTCTGTCAGGAAGCAGTCGCTGGCCCTCTGTAAAGGCCACTTGAAGCTCCTGTGAGAGAAAGAGAATGTCCAGGTGGGTGGAGATGGCAGGGGCAGCAGGTACAGAAGCAGTGGTCATCTCCTTGAATCTGCCCAAATTCCATTACATTCCTCGAATGTTTTTATAACTCTGGAATGAATCTCCAGTCTTGCCGAGGTGCATTCTGTGGGCACACTCCTCTCCGTGTGCCGGGTGTGACATCCGCATCAAGCCGGCCGACTGTGTGATTCTCTGGAGATACCGTTTTCTTTAGTGTGCTGTGTCTATCAGTTATTAACAAAAGTGACAGACCACTCTGCCATGACTCAGAGTTTCAGCCTTCCCTTACAAGTGTCACCTTGTGCACTTATTAGAAGGCCCTGCTGGGGAAAGCCGGTTCCTTTTGTCTTCTCAGAGGAGTCCGCCCTGGTCTCTTGCAGTTGTGACCTTCAGGGTGGAGCCTGTGGCCCGTGCAGGGCAGCTGGGTGACAGCGGAAGCTCCTGCCTAGAGTTGCATGGTGACGATGCCCTTCGGCATTTTCCCATTACGGTTTCCCACGGTAGCGTTTCAGGTTACGTGGTGCGTTTAGTTGTCCTGCCTCGCCTTAAATATCAGGAGGGATCCTTGACTCAGCTCCAAAGGCCGCCCTGGCTCTGCCTCTCCGATCAGCACCACCCTGGGGCCTGTCTGGACAGTGCTGTGTCTCGACGTTGTCTCTGTGTGGTGTCCTTCTGTCTCACAGTCAGTGCCTGCTGGCAGGCGTCGTCTCCAGGACTTGCCTTCTTCGTCTCTGGAATCGGCTTCTTCTCTGATCCATCTCCTGGTAGTTTTCTCCTTGAGAGTGAGCTGGCGGTAGCTTGCCCTAGGCCTCCTGGATGTGGACCTGGGAAAGTCATCTGAGGCTGAGGACTGATCATGTCCCTGGCTGATGGGGTGAGTGTGATACCTTCCTGCTAGGGTCCGAGCGAGGATCGGGAGTCTGCGTCCACTCTGGAACAGCCTGTGCACACGAGCACCGTGCGTGCTGGCCTAGAGTGCATTATTCACCCCACTTAGCTAGCCGCCCACCCCAGGCGCGTGGAGGATCCTCTCGGCATTTTGGAAACACGGATACTTGCCTTCTGCGGGTGCCGTTGCTGTGGCAAAGTCAGCCACCTACCAAACGGCGTTCCTGTGCAGAAACCGGCTCTTCTCCCCTACCACCTGAGGGCTTCTCCTGGTCGTTGGAGTGGCACAGCGTCCACGTACCTGAGTGGGGACGGCCTTTGTTGGTTCTGCTGTGCTGCAGGGCCGTACGCCTGCCGTCACCTCAGAGGTGCCCTGCCTCCTGCAGACTTTCCGGTGCTCTTTAGAAACCCCAGGGTTGGTTGGTTTGGTCTTCTCTTATCCCCCTGTTCCCTGATGTCTCTCTGGAGCGTGCTTGCCCTCTACCTACTGTAGCTCAGCCCGGAGTCCACCCCAGACGCCTCTCTGTGATCTGAGGACTGAAAATTACCTTGTGCATGACCAGCTGACTTCCTATGGGGTCCAGGGGAGGCCATGAGAGCTGGGAGCTGCCCTGCTCTGTCCCATTTGCAAGCTCAGGCTTCATTGATGCCCCAGGGCTGGGGGCACCTGGCCCCCTTGGGTCTGCCTAGAGCTAGTGTTGCTGTGCCCCAGCAGGGTCCAGCTACATGGGCCAACCCACTGTGTACAGAGGCTTGCTGGGTCCTTCCCCCAGGCTGCTCCCTGGATCATGCTCACCCTCCTCCCTCAGGCCCACCCAGGACTGGTCAGTCTCCTATGTGGGAACCTGGCCTCTGCCCAGCCCTTACCTTCCGCTCCTCTCCTTGCACCTGATAGGTTGTCATGTTCTGTGTTGCCAGGGAAGATGGTCTACCCTCTGCTCACTGGGTCTGCGGGGGCCACCCTCCTAGCTTGGCTGCACGGTCCTGATCAGGAGCCCGTGTTCAGCAACTGTCATTGGGGAGGCGTGGGTTCAGAACGGCCCCTCCAAGTCCTCAGTCATGTGGTGGGCCAGGTGCCAGGGTTAATTCTTTCCCTGGGGGAGATCATACACTGCATGACGTATAAGCTTGGTCCCCAAAGCAGGGTGTGCCAGAGGCTGTGGTCACAGATTCCCAAACATGGATCTCCCAGTGCTGGGCTGACTTCACCTCTAATCCTATTTGGGGCCTCAATTCCAACTCATCGTTCATAAGGACCCCGGCTAGCTCCTCCTGTCCACTTGTGGCCATCTTGCCATGCCCAGCACCCTCCCTCCCCACAGGCCCAGAGTGGCTGCTCGGGGCAGGGTTGCAGCAGGCTCCCCATTTCTGTGCAGGAGGGATCATCCACCTGGGAGTGTGCTGGTGACACCCACCCACTGCAAGGCACATCCTCCCGCCAGGGCCAGCGGAGACGTGAAGGCCTGTGCAGAAGGCATCCAGATCCCTGGGACCAGGAGCCAGCTTCATCTCCTTCCTTTTTGATGGCAATGACTGTCCCCCAAGTTGATGATCATCTTCCAGGGAGTGAAATGCATGCCTGCCTCTGCGTCCTGAGAAGCCACAGCAAGTGCCACCCACATCGCACACCAGCACACATAGCTCTGCCCTGACGCATCGAGGTGCAGAGGTGTGAGGGCATGTTGTGACTCCAACACGCAGTGGATGCTTCAGATAAGGCCTCAGTAGGGACAAGACACCCAGCGCATCTCCAAGGGCCACCCTCTCGGCCCTTGCCACGGCGGCGGACAAGGTCCAGCCAGAACTGCTGCCTTGACCTGGGCTCAAATGGTGCAGGGTCTGACACTCACCTGGGCCAGCGTGAGAGTGGTTCTGTCTTTCTTTGCTTTTCCCAAAGAAGAAAATCATTAAACTTTAAAAAGCAGTGAGGTATTCACAAATGTGAGTTCAGGGAAGCTCTGTTGCTGGGCACCAAAGCACAGGACACCTCCTCTTCTCGTCCAGGGTGTGGGCGCCTCCTCTTCCAGGGCACCTGGTGCTCTGTTCCTTGGTGTTGGCAAGAGCAGGAAGTCAGCCTTAGGTCCAAGGTGCAGAGCCATGGGTAGGGACACGGCGGGCGGCACAGAGCCAGGCCAGGGCTGTGAAGACTCTCACCCTGGCTGCTTCCCCACCTCCCGAGGGCCACCACTCCAAGTGGAGCTGCAGGTTGAGATTCGAATTGACAACTATCAGAATCATTGGCCAAGACAGTCCTGGTTTTCAGGTTGAAGGCGGTCAGTTGTCCCAACACCAGAAACTGATGTATTTCAAATGGGAGAAAACATGGTTGAGATTTTACTCCCAATCGCGTGCTATTGGTGACGTTTCCTGTGTGCCCTCTATGGGTAGAAGAGGTGGGGAGTGGACAGGCAGTACCAGCTCCCAGACAGGAAGTCCTACTGTGCTCGGCCAGGCCGCTTGGCTTGCAGGGCAGTCCTAGTATTTTAGATGTACACAAAGCATTGGGACTATAATTAAAACTGAGTTTTATTTTTACTTATTGATTTAGCAGTACAGGAGATTTAACCCAGGGTCACTCTGTCACTGAGCAACACCCAAGTCCTTTTGTGTTTTATTTTGAGATAGGGTTTCTCTACGTTGCCCAGGTTGACGTAGAACTTGCAAGGACCCTCCTGCCTCAGGTGTGTACCTGGGATTGTGAGGATGTGCCACCACACCTGGCTTAAACCTGATGTTTAGACTTGAAATAGAATAATTTTGAGATTATGTTGGTGAATTCCTCATAATTTCACAAGAAACATTTGAAAAAAATATTGACCTCTGACATGATTTAAATTGCCTGCCGTTCCTCCTAAATATAAGTTGAAAGAACCCACAGGGAAGATTGGCAATTTTAAGTACCACTAGGAAAAGTAGCAGCTTCTGAAATGAAAATCCCGAGTGGCTGCCCATTCAAGGTGCAGAGATCTCAACTGAAGTGAGACTGCAAAGTGGTCTCTGGACTCAGAGCAAAGCTCCGTCCACCTTCAGGCCCTTGCCCCTGTGGACGGAAGTCATGTCCGAGACTGCTGCTGGCCGGGAGAGAAGACCAAGCCAGGCAGGCAGGGAGCGTGAAGAGCCCAGCAGGCTGTGCTCCAGACGGAGGGCTGACCGGCCACGGCTCCCCAGCAAGCCAGCGACGGAGCACGGGCTCCCACCGCCCGGTTGGAAATGGAGCGGCAGATCCCGTGGGAGGAGGAGCGTCTCCGATCCTCTCTGCTCCCCAAATTTGCAGAAAGGTAGGGAAAACAAGAAGATGGTTATTTTGCTCTTCACTGGTGAATTCACATCTTAAATTAAGAAATAGGGGTTTTATTGTGTCTTGGAAGGAGACAACAGGAAAGCCTTTCTTAGAAGGAGACAATTTTTCCAGGAGTCGTGGAGATTTCAAATACTCCACACAAAACACAGGACAAAGCCGTGAGCTTGTGAGAACTGGGTCCTCTGGGATGACTCCAGAGCCAGCACCTGGTGGCCGCCATGGAGAGCACACTGACAGATCTGTCCCCAGCAGTGCCACACAGCCCCAAGCCTGCACCCCGGGGACAGCGCTGTCACTGTGGAGGTACAGGTACTGCCGGGAGGGACTCTCCAGAGCCTGGTGGAGCACCCAGTGCTGCTCTGTGCACAAGTCACTCCGAGTTGCCCAGGAGACCCCGAGCAGCCCATGTCCCTGAGGGAGGACACAGTGCCAGTGATTTCCGGGTCACAGGCACAGGGAGTGCGTGGGAAGGCAGAGGCTGCAGCCTGTGCACTGGTGTGCGCGCGTGTGCACCCGTGGGCATGCGTGTGCTGCCTCTGCCTGTGGTGGGGACAAGCAGGAAGGTGGCCAGGCAAGTTCAGGGGCAGATGGCCAGGCCCTTGCCCGTGGCTCCCCTGCCTGCCGTGCTTGGGCTTCCCCTCGCCAGCCCGAAACGCCCTGCAGCTCCTGGCCTGGACAGGACGGGGGAGTCCCGGGGGTTCCGAGGAGATCTCCTCCTTGGGGTGTGCCTGGGCTGCGCCTGTGCACCCGGGTTCCTCCCCACCTCCTGAGCAGGCCTGAGGTGGCCTATCCAGGATGACTCGTTTCATTGCTTCAAGACCAGGGTTATTTTTTTTTCCCAGGGGTTACTATTACTGGAAGAGGTCAGGGTGATTATTTAGTGGGAAAAATTGTATTTGCTAGGACTTTATTGGTTCTCTTTTAGAAATCCGACTTATTTATGACAGGAGTCATTTTCGGGCAGCTGATGGGAGGTGTTTCTCTTTTATGACACTCGCGCCTTGGTGTGAAATTGTGCCATAAATGATATTGACAGTGCTGTACAGTGCTACTGTAGTTCTGTATGTCGTAAAACTTTGCTACTTTATGGCTAAAGGTGTGTCCCTCGGCTCCCGGGTAGTACTGGGCCTTCCGACTGAGGGATGGAAAGAGCCTGCATCCTTGCTTCTGCGTCTTCTCCCGGGCCAGGACGGCTGCGGTTGCCCCCCATGCTGTGACCTGGGACCTTGTGCAAGGCTGGAGACCCTGGGTCAGGGCAGGACCTCCTGCAGTGTTCCTGCGATGCCGTCTCTGGTTGAGGGCTGAGTTCATGTGCTCCTTCCTGCCTGGACACTCAGAGGGATCACTGTCCTTCACGAAGGCCCCTGGGAAGCCCTGTTGTTTTCTGATTCGAGGAGGAGAAGCAGCTTTTTAAGTCCCCCTGGGACTTTCCCCATCAATACTGTCATTTTGGGTCGATTGGGACTCTCAGGCTTCTCTCCAAGGTCAAGAGCACCTCAGAATCGCCTGCCACTCAGGCAGCCTAAGAGGGAAAGATCCGGTGATGGCCGCAGGGTCCTCTCGAGCAGCTTTCTCTGTGGCCGGTCCAAGGAGGTCTTCCACGAAACATGAGTGTGGGCGGATGACCATTCCCTGCAAACCTTAGGTGGACAAAGCCATGCCTCCAGGTGGCATCCCTGCAGGTCACAGCTTTTGTTCCACCTGTGGGTTTCCCTCAGCTGCCATGTCTGCCCTGTGCCCCACAAGGGGGAAGGTTGCAGACGCCCCAGGCTGGACAGCAGCAGCTGGCAGAGCTGTGACCAGAGCCCAGGCCCAAGTCCTAGGTGGGCTTCTGGTCCACCTGAAAGTGGAGAATGGCTTGTGTGTAGTCAGTGCAGAGTCCCCACTGGCTTCCTGGCCAGCCATGGGCCGTGCCCTTGGGAACTAGCCCTGCCGCATGCCGTGACTGGCACGGGTTTCACATGTGTACTGTGAGGATGGGCACGGGGAGGAGCTCCCATTTCTGCAGCCACTAAGGCGGAGACCAGGGAGGCTCTGCCAATGGGAGGCTCTGCCTGGCTCCCTGTCCAGGGTGACTTAGAAATAACTGTTTCAGGAGTTCAATCAACATCGTCCATTTTGACTTGGTCTCTGCACCCAGCCATGGAAATCTAGGAAGGGGATGGTGGGTATAGTAGGGGACGTTGGACATAGTAGGGGACAGTGGGTATCCTAGGGGATGGGGGACATAGTAGGCGATGGTGGACATAGTAGCTATGCTTCACTGTCTTTGTTCAGAAGAGGACACTGGGTTGGCAGAGTGTGTCCTCCATAAGGCAGAGGTATGGAGCCCTGAATGGCCAGGTGTCACCCGTGGAAAACCCACGCCTGGCCATGTCAGGACACAGTGAGGTCTGACTCCCCCTACAGGCTCAGGCTGAGATGTTCCTGGTGACCCAGGACAGGAAGGTCTGTCAGTTCTTTCTGTTGGTCTTCTGGAAATGACCTCTGTCCCCAGCAAACCTGTGTTGGAACTTTGCACACGTCCCAAAGGAGGTGGACAGCAGGAAGAGGCAGGATCCTTGGGGCGAGGGGTGAAGGAGGAGGAGGAGGAGAGACAGGGAGAGGAGAAGGAGAGGGAGAAAGAGCGGAGGAGGAGGAAGAGGAGGAGGAGGAGAAGGAGGAGGAGGAGGAGGAAGGGGAGAGAGAGAGAGAGACAGAGAGGGAGGGAGTAAGCCAGACAGACATGCAGAGCAGCAGAGAGGGAGGGGTGAGGAGGAGCAGAGAGGGAGGAGGAGGAAGAGAGGCAGAGACAACAGGAGAAGGACAGAGACAGAGAAGAGGAGTGAGAAAGAGGAGAAATGGAGGGGAAAAGAGGGACAGAGAGGGGAGAGGAGAGGCAGACAGAGAGAGGGCAGCCAGGCTGGGCGCGGCCTCAGCCTTCTGGGCTCCTGGACACCAGGGCCAGAGGCCAGTGTGGCCGAGTCGCCTGGAGCGAAGAGCGAGCGTTTGTTCTAGAACAGGCCGTGCGCTCCCCGAGGGGCTGGTCCGGCTTTCCTTCCGCCGTGTTTTGTTTCGCCTCCCTTCCTCGTCATTTATGGCGCCCTCGACAGCGCCGGCCTGCCGCCCGCAGCGCTGGAATGCCAGACTGGCACTGCGGCGGAGCCGGCAGCAGTGGTGAAATCCACTAATGGCTGCCTTCCATTCCAGCCCTCCCTGAGAGACCCAGTGGCAGATTGTAGACTCAATTACTCTCGTGTCAGGTGATTATCCTGGGTCTTAATGTAATCTTCCATTCACACATACCATATTTCAATTACAGCAGCCACGGAACAAGCTGTGTATTCAAATCGCCCATCACCTTATCACTGCTGAACAATGTCAACTGTAAAAGACGCCAGCTGAAGGCAATTACACATGTGTTGAGAACCGATTATGATTACTCTCTGTGGTATTTGTGATGAGCTGGGGAATGTTCTGAAAATTTAATTTAATGACAATATGCTTGCTGTACAATCCATAATACCTCCTGAATCCAGCACGGGGCTATTAAAACTGATAGGAGCATATTATCGCCGCGCTGGAAGGCTGGGCCGGGCTGCTTGCTGCATGCCCCTACAGGGAGCGATAGGTAATTTCTGCACATCTTTCTAACGGCTCAGGCAGGCAGCTTCCAGCTCCAGCTGCACACGGAAGGTGGTCCCGCCCCCTCCAAGCTGAGTTAAGGTGTTTTGCTGGGGCCGCCGCCCTGTTGCTGTGGCTGCTGCTGCTCCTGGACCAGAGGGTCCCTGCCTATCAGCTGGCCGGCCTGCCACTGGGACAGAGGGCTCACTCAAAGGGGTGACAGATTGTGCGTGGAAAGAGAGGCACCTGCCCCGGCTGGCCGGCCTCACTGCCGGCCCCTCACGCAGCCACAGCGCCCTGTGACGGCCCCGGGTGCGGGGAAGCCCTTGGAACATCTCACAGAGCTGTTGCCCAGATGGAACCCGACAGTGGGCACCCAAGGAGGCATTCTGGTGCCTTCTGGTGGCAGGCGGTGTGGCCTTCCCATGGCACAGAGGGCTGCTGGGACCCGTCAGGCCGTGGCTTTCTCTCGGGTGGGAAGACCACTCCCAGAGGTATTGCCACTCCGGGTGGGCGTGCAGTGGGCCGCAGGCCTGGGGGTCCAGGAGGCCGGGGCAGAGCGGGGCAGGTGTGGGTGCCACAGCCACCAGCCCAGCTGAGCCCAGTCACTGGGGCACCTGGGTCACCTCTGCTGTGACCTCCTGGAGGTCACAGGGGAATGTGGCTCCGCAGTCTGGTCTTGCTGCATCCACAGAGCCGCGTGACCTGACCCATCCATCGACACACCATCTTGCCTCCCTTAGCTCCTCAGTGGAAGCTGGGAGGAGACGGAGACGAGAACTTTGGTTAAAGGGAAACAACTTTGCTTTCCTTGAGGCTGAAGATTTTCAAAAATGAGCTGATTAAAGAACAAACGTGGCATGTGGCGTTATGTTGTCACCACCTCAATGCTTCAGCCCATCTCGGTCACACGCCATTATAAACAGCTTTGTTTTAATTACATTTTGATAGTGTGCATTTCTGTCACAGAATGTATTTCTCTAAATTAGATTTCTCTAGTATTTGATTCTTTTAATGATCTCTGATGCCCTTCCTCTGGAGGTTCTGATGACGTCACACTTTCCCTACTCCTCCTTCATCTCCTCAGAGCTCCAGCTGCATGGAGTCGGGCATTTCCGTCTGTGCCTCTCTCTGCAGTGTAGACCAGGTACTTGGCGCATGGGCGCATCAGTCTGAAGGGCCTCATGTTCTCTGGCTTTGGTCGAGGCTGTGAAGACTGGGGCTGGTGTGGGATTCTTGGCTAAACATTCTCCGCCTGATGTTCTGACTGTACTTCTGCTGAATAAATAAATACCTTTGGAAATCCTTGGGAGGGTGAGCAGTCCTTGTTCTTCCCCAGGGTGAACCACAGGTGCCCACACCCACGTGCCTCTGCTCACGCAGCCTGGCCCCTGAGCCACGGCCACAGTCCACGTGAACGCTGAGCGGCCCTCAGAGTCCCGGACCTCTGTCGGTGCTTGGGGTTAAGAGTTGGATGATCTGATGAGGACGTCTTTCATGGAGGTGACTGTTGCCGAGGTGTACTGGGGTTAAGTGTGGACTGCCTCCTTCCATTAGAACAATTTCGTGATCATTGGGAACAAGTGGATCTTCTCTGTAAATTCTGTGATATGTACATTGGGCAGATTAAAGCTCATTGCAAGCGAGTAGAGCACTGCTCGATCATGGCTAATTTGAAGTTTATGCAACATGAGCTGAATCATTAATGTGAGCCGGGCTTTGTAACTGCAGGCCTCCCTTCTGGGCCTCCCACAAGCTGCAGGGCTGGGCTGCTGGGCACCCCCACTCTGCTGGGGACAGCCTCTCACGGGGACCACTTGGCCCCACCCTACTCCTGGAGGCTTTGGCAGCTACTGGAGGAATTTTGAGTTTTCTTAATCAGTCTGTGTGCTTCTGGCCTCTGTGGGTCAGGGATGCTGCTCAACGTCCTACAGTATACAGGAAGCCCCTAAATTTTCCACCATGCCAAGGCTGAGGGGGCTTGTGGAGAGAGAGGCCGACTAAAGACCACGAGGGGAACTCGTGGAAGAATCGGAGTTGGTCAGGCTGCTTTCAGCAACCCCGGAAGATCCTCAAGTCTTGAAAACCGTTCATTTCCCCTTTGTGTCTGTCCTGTCCTGTGAGTGTGCTCTCTGATCTGTGGCCCCTTTTGTCCCTGCCTCTCGCCTTTCCCATGTGTGTGTATTTCCTAAATATTTTTGCTGGTGCGTTGTAGTCACACATGATAGTGGGATCTCGGTGACACATCTGTACATGCACGTAACCTCGTTGGAGAACTACGGTGTGTCTGCCGTCTTCTTACACACACTGTGTTCTCAGTCATGACCGTCTGCCCAACACGTCCTCTCAAGTCTGACCGCAAGGTAATATTGCAGTATATAAAGGGCACTGAAGGCGCGCTCAGTTCCTGCTTCCCGGAGCCTGCTGTTCTGCAGGGGCGCTGGCGACGGCAGGGAGATGATGACTCCCATGCAGCTGCCCAGAGAGAGCAGGGAGCCCAAGACCCGGCCAGGAGCCCAGGAGCCCGGGAAGCTGCATCTGTGCCGGCATCCTCTGGACGCCCAGCTCCACCGGGTGTGGTTGCAGCCTGCCCTCCAGGTGGTGCCCAGTGGTGACGGCAGGTCGTGCTAATAGCATCTCTGCAGCAGCCGCTGTGGAGCTCAGACAGTGTTTTCCAGCGTGAGAGTAACTTGGGGGTGTCCAGATTTGCAGCACCCATCATGGTAGGTTCCGTTTCCACAGAGAGCACTTAACAAGTGTTTGCTCTATAACCTATATATCAATGAACCTCACCCTGCCAGACAACCTAAGATTAATTAGAAAATGTTTTACATTATTTACAGTTACATTCTTGAGGCAGCATTGAGCTGGGAGAAAAGAAGAGCCAGATGATTCAAGAAAACCAGCTTCCTGATGGCTATGCCCTTCTTCCTTCATCCTCTAAAGTTTGAATATAGAGTGATTTTGCATTATGTAGATACACTAAAGCAAGCACTTGATCTCTGTATTATTTGGATTTGCAAATTGTATTGTTTTCCCAACTTTGTTGCAAGTAACTCTACTACTCCTCATCAAAGGCAAAGGTCTGGGCTGTGCTCATAGATACAAAAGCAAAAGCATGCTGCCTCCACATACGTTTGTATGTCTCAGCTCTCACGGTGAAATAAAATGCAAGAGGTGTTAACGAGGAACGGAGGGTGCTAGCTATACTTATTGATGTCTTATAATCATTTTTTAAAAAACAGGTACTTACACTTAAACATGATTATATTTTCAAAGACAAGCATTTGAGTCCCCAAACAAATGAGAGTCCATTACAGCAGCCGGCGTTGCTGGCTGTTTTCCTCCACGGATAATTCTTCATTCGGAAAAATGCTATCTGATTACAAATTATGTCCCTATTCTGCCTTCTTTGGCCCAAGGCGGCAGTTAGTTTTTGCCCTAGGTCACAGAGGATGAAGCCCCAAGATCGGAGCTTCTTAATTGCATTGCCTACAACGGGCTGTCGCCTGCCTCCTCGAAGGAGCTATTGCACCTCGCAGATAATGCCCTTTCCCTGCAGCCATGAAACAGATCCTCCCTCCATGGCTGTATTAATTAGACTTCAAGGATGTCAGAAAAATTACAGCTAAGCTTCTGCTCAAAAAATTTAGGCAATATTATAAAGAAATCACGGCCAGAACTTACAGGGAAATGAATTAACCTTGAGGCTTTTTTGTTTTGGAAGGAAAAGAGAGAGAGAAAAAAAAAAAAAAATCCGAGCAGCTCACAGCCCTTCTCTCAGAGCTACAGAGGAGAAGTTTTGATAGAATTCCAGGTTAAGTTTGTCAATTCTGATGTTGTAAAAATGGAATGAATTGGCACGACCTGTGGAAATCTCAGGAAACGTTGGAGATCTCCTCGGCTGGCCATATATCAGGCGTACAGTGAGAAAGGAGCGGAAGGAAGGTAGAGAGAAGGGCAAAAGGGGAAATGGTTTGTGTCCATTTAAGAAAAAATCAATAATAGCATAAAATTGATTTAGTGCTTGTCATAAAACATAAGTAAGTGCTGGAAAATAGAGAAAATTGAGTCTCAATTTAATCTGCACAAAAGCCACACTGTACTGATGGAGCGGCTGGAGTGGGGGCGCTGCATAAAACCCCAAGACAGATACTTAATTGTCATAGTAAAGACTCCTTTCAGCCTGCTGGAGTCGAGGGGTAGGGCCCATTAATCATGTGGATAAGGGGCTTTGAAATCAAATCTCAATTAAAATCTGTTCAATAATGTCTCTAATATGTTTTTCAAGCATTAATTTTTTCCCATCGATTCCACACCCCATAAATCAGATATGTTGCGGTGCATGTAATAGTTTATGGAGGACAGGATTATGGTTTTATGAAGTTAATGCAGCAGAACCATTTAATTTACACAGGCTAAAGTTTTATGTCTGTTGTTCATTTCTATTATTTTCTTCAGCTAATAATTATTTGGGCTATAAAACTAAAACCCAAGTTCATTTTTTTCCAAGTGTCGGTGTATTTGGCAATCAGATTCCAGGTTCTTCTCTCCAAATTTGGCTGCAGATGACGCCCTGAAGTACACGAGGAGGGTTCTTTGTGGACGGAGGGTTTGGCACCGGCAGTCTCTGCCTGCAGAGACACCCCCAAGTCTTCCACGGATTCAGTAGAAACCTCCAAAATCACCAGCCCCACCACCCTAGCTTCCCCCTCTCACAGGTGCCACCCGAGCTTGTACCTTCTAATGGTCAGCCCGAGTCTGTGCCCACAGCTGTCCTCCTGGCTGCTGTCGATGACCTCTGCAGCAAAGGGAAGGTGAACTTTTGTTCTGAAACCAATTGCAGAGATTTTTCAATTTCAAAAATTAATTCATGGAGGAATTCTGAAAAAAAAAAGTGCCAATTTCTTAATTTTCTTTAACATTAGTGTTAAAATCTCATTCAAAATTACAAGTGATTTATGAAGGAGGGTAAGTAGAGCAAGTGGTTTTTCAGATGTTGGTTTATAGAAGGAGGGAGGGATGGTGGAGAGAACACGCACTCAGCACCCCGCCACCAGCACCGGGACCTTGAGCAAACTGCTACAGCTTAGTCTTCCCTCCCGACAGGACGGGCTGCAGCTGCTGGTCTCTGAGCTGCTCCTGTCCTAGAGCCCACAGTACGTGGTGTTTGAGAAACGCTTCTACAATTCCCTCAGCTCTGAAAGTCGACACCCAAGCCTTCCTGGAGGCATCCAGAAATGCACCTCGAAGCTTCGTTCTCTGATGAATTCATGGTTCTACTCCTGTGCTGCATGAAGTTTCGGTTTGTGACGGTCCTACGTGGGGTGCATCTGTGCCGTTTGCCCCTCAGTCCTTCCAGGTGTGCAGGACTCCAGCTGTGCCGGCTGCCACCCTGCCTGGCCTGGCCCTGCCCTGGCTGGACGAGTGCCCCAGCAGCGGGTCCTGCTCCCGTGCCTAGCTGTGCAGAACCATTCTGCTCACCTTGGCCCAGGCTTTCTTGAAGCCCAAACCTCCTCACCTGGGGGATGAGACCCTCCACGTTTCTGGTGGCTGACTTGAAAACAAAGACCTCCCGTCTCTTGGAACAGTTTTTGTTTTACGCAACGTTGGGAAGACAGTAACGTTTCTCAACACCCCACACCCAGCTTCCCCGTCACCGACATGTCAGTGTGTGTCTGTTACGACTAGTGATCCCTGTGGGTGTGTTACTAACCAAGACCACACTGACCCATGCTCCTGCTTTGTACAGGCTTGTCCCTCGGTCCCCAGACCCATCCAGATGCTGCCACTCTGGCCCTCATGTCCCCTGGGCTGCTCTCGGCTGCGTCAGCTTCTCAGACTCTGTCACTTATGGTGACCTTGACAATTGTACACATTGTGGGTCAGAGGGATCCTACCGAGCCCAGTGTAGCCCCTTTTGGGGTCCGTCTGCTGTTTCTCAGGGTGGACTAGGCTCATGGGACGGGGAGGAAGACGCAGAGTGCTTGGCCCTTCTGGGCACCTGAATGGCTCATGCTCCCAGTGGACTCCACCGATGCTGTTGCCGTGACCACCCACACGGCTGGTGACCGTCAGGGTCCCACTTCAAGCTGCTCCCTTGCAAAGAAGGCCCGCAAGCCCCCAGTGCTTGTGGGTGAGGAGTTCTGCCACACGCCCTTGAAGAGCAGTTTCTATAGCATTTTGAATTCTCTGCATAGGAGATTTGACTTTTATGTAATTAATAAATTATTTGATTTATGGTATTGAGGGCTGAGCATCCCAGCACTTTTTAGTTTTTATTTGGAGAGGGTCTCACTGAGCTGCCGAGGCCGGCTGGAACTTGAGATCCTCCTGCTGCTGTTTCTGCAGCAGAGGGACCACAGGCCGGTGTCACTGAGCGCCTGGCTCCCAATCCCTGTTGGTATCCACGAGGACTCACGGTGATGCCCTGTGGCTTGGAATCTAACGTGGTGCCCAATCTTCCCAGCTTTGGCCACTGGGGCCCCCTCACTCAGCTCCAGGGTCCCTCTGCCATGTTCGCTTTGCTGTGGGGAGCAGTTTCCTCTTCTCCTGGCCAGCACGTGCGCTCTCGAATGTGGAACAAGGCAGGCTGGCTGCTGCAGGCTGGCCGCTCTAGGGTGGCCACTCCAGACGGGGTGCTCCAGGTTGGCCACTGTAGGCTGGCTGCTCCAGGTTGTTCACTCTAGGCTGGCTGCTCCAGGCTGGCCACTGCAGGCGCGGTGCTCCAGGCTGGCCACTCTAGGCTGGCTGCTCCAGGCTGGCTGCTCCAGGTTGGCCACTGCAGGCTGGCCGCTCCAGGCTGGCCACTCTAGGCTGGCTGCTCCAGGCTGGCAGCTCCAGGCTGGCTGCTGCAGGATGGCTGGCTGGCATCCTGCCTGGCTCTGGAGTCAGCACTTACCCACGCAGACCAGTGGGTGACCTTGCTCCTGTCAGGTGTCCTTGCTTCGGGCTCTCTCAGATGACACCAAGGAGACAGGCGTCTGTGACAGCCCGGCACCAGGAGAGCCCATGGCAGCCCCACGTCCAGCTGTACCCATACTAGGCTGTGCAGGAGTTCACACTGACGTGGCTGGCTCACCCTGTGGACCACTCGGGTCCTGCCCAGCTCACGTGGAACCTCTCCCTGCAGCAGTGAGGAGCCTATTGCCCACCATGTGCCCTCGACTGCTCAAGCCGGCAAGTGCACTGTTAACCAGTCCACCTGCAGCTGGCTTTGCCCCCGGCACAGGGAGCACCTTCTGAGCTTTCTCTCCACCTGGACATCAGCCTTTCAGGCCCGAGACCTCAGCCTTCCTCAGTGCTGCTCTTGGCTGCGTGCCACGAGCAGGCAGAAACGCTCACTGTCTGTGGCGTGTGCTGTGTCTGAAGGGACCCAGGAAGGAGCACAGAGGCAGGATGGGGACGTTTGAGCACTTGGAGCGGGTGCAGCCCAGCACTTGGTCAGGGGTCCCCAAGAGTCGGGGAGGGTCCCGGCTGAGGAAGCCAGCCTGCCCACAGCAGCCAGAGGGGAAGTGCAGACCCCGTGTGACCTGCCACCGTGAGGCACTGGGGTCTCCAGCGTCTCTGGAGCACAGGGGACAAGGGAACAGAGGGAGGGCTTTTGGCGAGGACAGGGCAGATGATTCCAAGATGTGGAGCTGAGGCCTCGGAGCCGAGCCCTCTGATGTGGCCCGGAGGCCACTTGGGCTCAGCTCCCAGCGTGATCTGGCCTGGGCTCCTCGGGCAGCTCGGGCAGCTTCCCTGTGCTCAGGGCCCGGGGAGACCTGGCTCTCTCCAGGTGGCCCAGCTAAGCAGAGTGACGCAGAGTGCAGCCACGTCTTCAGGCCTCCCCTCAATCACGCCTCCCCGCAGTCACAGCCATGAAACCAAGCACAATGGAATCATTTGATGTGTCACAAATAGGGTTCCCCAATCCACTGTTCTAGATTAGCGGTAGTTAAGCACCCACCAAAGGAAGCTGATCATGAATCGCTCCCCATGGGGCCCCACCTCAGCCCTGCATGAACCCAGAAAGCGGGGTCTTCAGGGTGTTGACGGAGCCGCACCCGTTTGGAGGTGAGCCAGACGGTGAGGGGCTGTTCACTGCTCCCTCCCTGCAACTGCCTTCCGATGGCCACCACAGGATGTTGCACCAGCCATCCCGACGTCATGCCCGGGCTCCAAGACGCTGGGGTATCGCTGCTGTGGGTTCCTTGTCTCTTCTTGAGTGTTTTCAGACTGGAATACTGAACTCTTCAGGAGGGCCACAGGGCCCTTTTGTCCTCTCACAGTGCAGATCGAGTTTTCTTACAAGAAGAATTGGGTCCCCCGAGTGGGCCAGTTAGGAGCTGCCCCAGATAGAGCCTCCCACTCCCCTGGGCTGCTCAGGCCTCACCCACGAGCCGGAGGCCCCGAGGCCTGTTCAGCACCAGAACTCGGAGGTGATGAAGGGCCCAGTGCCAAATGGGTGGGCTCATCCTTGGAGCCTTCTGACCCTGACCAGAGCTGGGCCCCATCCCTGGGGCACAGGTGGGTGCAGCTCCTCCATCGCGGGGTGGGGTCGGCGGGTGTGAATTCCCGAGAGGCTCTGGGAGCCAGAACCAGGCTCTCCTCACTGGCTGCTGGGCAGTGGAAATGGGCCCGCAGCCTGGACTGACGGCACGGGCGGAGCCCCGGAGCTCTTCTGAGGAGCACAGGCAGATGCACCTTCTGGCCTCTGGCGTACAAAGGCCTCAAGTCACTCTACCAAGGTCACCACCACCCTGCAGCAGGACAGGCGGGCACGGCCAAGCACAGGTTCCAGGCCAGGCTAAGTCCCGAGTGAGTGGCTGTGAGCACACAGAGCCACTCTGGGTCTGAGGGCTTCTTTCCTATGGGGACAGCAGAAGGTGACAGCTTCCTGTCCTTGTCCACACACCAAGGAGGTGACAGCAAATCAAAGCCAAGGGGCATTGACTAAGAGCAACCTGAGGGACGCAGAGGAGCTGTGCAGACTGCAGCCAAGCGGACAATGCCTGGCTTCGTCCCGAGGGCATGAAAGAAGGCCTGTTCAGCACCAGAACTGGAAGGGATGAGGCCAGGAGGTGAGTGGAGCGGCCCTACCTCACGCAGCAGGAGGGTCATGGGCACACCACAGGCCTCAGCACAGTGGCCTGTGAGGTGTGTGGAGGCCTGTGCTGCGGTGACCCTTCCCGTTTGACCCCACAGCATGGCTGCCACACGGCAGCTGCCCAGCTCACAGGAAATCCCAGGAGGCCTGGGAGTAGCAGGGGAGAAAAGGTGGGCCTGGGTTCCCCGTGTGGACAGCAGTGTGGGCAGGTGGACGGGTGTGAGTGTACGTTAGATGACAGCAGGCTGGGGCTGATGTCGGACTGAACGTGAGGGGTCAGGAAAGGAGAGTGCAGAGCCCATGGGGAGACCAGGTGTTTGGAAGAACATAATCGGATGTTTGGATCCAGTTTGGCTGAAGATACAAATTCTGAGATGTGCACACATGTATACTCCACACGCACAGACATATAGTACACACTTGGGCAATCATGCAGGTCATCAAAGGGGGTTCTTGTGGAGAAAGGACAGGAGTCTCACAGCACCCCTGGGGATTCCACTGCAGACCTAGGTGCAGACGGTCAGCTGGGGAGGACCCAGCAGCACCTGCAGTCAAGGAGGCTGGAGGAACGGCTGTCACCCTGGGCTGCTCTAGGCCGTCAGAGAGCGCTGCGAAGGGCCCGAAGGTTCGTTAGAAGGGAGCGTGAGGTTTGATGTAGAAAGTTCTGAGGAATCTTGTAAAAATGCTATCAGGACTGATATGGGAGTTGGGTAACTTTGTAGGATATGAAGTCACCTTACAAAAAGCAAGTTGTATTTCTCTGTGTTAGTAATGAATGGCAAGAAATTGAACTTAAAAGTATCATTTACAATTGCATCAGAAAGTATGCTTTTCTGGGGGAAACTGATATGTAAGACTTATACACTGGAAGCCAGAGAAATGGAGAAACGTCATCAGGATGCTTTGGTGTTATTAAGAAGTCAGTTCCTGAAAGCCGACCCACAGATGTACTGCACTCTCAGTCAAAATTGTAAGGCTGTTTTTGGTGAAAACTTGAAAACAAATTCTTAAGCGTCTATGACAAAGCAGAGCACCTGGACTAATCCAGCCAATTTTAAAACATCAGAACTATGCTGGAGGACATGCACTCCAGGCTTTCAAGATTTATTGCTAGGTTGGCATAATCAAGGCACTGTGAGGCAGGTATAAGGTACAAGTACAGGTCACATCACTGGTGGTCCACCAAGAACCAGCCTGGGCAGGACTTGGCCTTTTCCTAGTGTCCAGGCCAATGCAATGAGAAAGAGCATTCTTCTCAGCACGGGGCACTGGGCCAGTTAGGTACCTGTGTACACACATATGCCCACACACGTCTGCACATACTCACGTGCATGTCCACACACATACACATGCATGTGCACACACATATACATGTGCATAGGCATGCACATACACATATGCATGTATACACTTGCAAATATGCACACATACACATATAATGCAGACACATATCTACACATGCATATACACACAGGTTTACATACACACATAAATGTGTATGCACAACACATCCACGCATGTACATATGGAGACACACTTGCATATGCGCATCTACACATGCACACATGTCTACATACCTACAAGCACATGCACACACACATACACGCACACACACACACACACACACACACACTCAATTCTCCACTCATTGTACACCAAAGTAAAGTCAAAATGAATCATACACTCAATATCAAAGTTCAATTGTAAATATCTAGGAAAAAATAGAAAATCTTAGATCTTGGATTAGGCAAAGATTTCTTACATTAAGAAGCATGTTTCTGGGCTGAAGTTGTAGCTCAGTGGTAGAGCACTTGCCTAGCACATGTGAGACACTGGGATCAATCCTCAGCACCATATTAAAATAAAGGTATTGTGTCCATCTATAACTAACTAACTAAATAAATAAATAAATAAAAGAAGCACAATTCATAGAGCATAAAAGGAAAAAAATAAATTGGATTTTGTCAAAATTAAAGACTTAAGATTGTTAAGGGGCTGGGCTGTGGCTCAGTGGCAGAGCACTTGCACAGCATGTGTGTAGCATAGGGTTTGATTCTCAGCACTGCATATAAGTAAATAAAATAAAGGTCCATTGATAACTTAAAATTTTTTTTTTAAAAAAGTGTTAGGGTAATGAAAAGGACATTCAAAATCTAGGAAAAAATGTTTGTAAGATCTGTATTCTCAAGACCATTTTTAATCCAGAATTAGATAAAGAACTCTTACAAATCAATAATAAAAATCAAAGTAGCCAATAAAAACATTGAGAGGTTTATTTCTATGAGGAATGACATAGGGATTTTGATTGGGATTGCATTGAATCTGTAGAGTGCTTTTGGTAGTAATGTCATTTTGACAGTGTTCATTCTGCCTGTCCAGGAGCAAGGTAGATCTTTCCATCTTGTAAGGTCTTCTCTAATTTCCTTTTTGAGTGTTCTATGATTTTCGTTGCAGAGGGCTTTCACCTCTTTTGTTAAGTTGACTCCCAAGTATTTCATTTTTCTGAGGCCATTGTGAATGGGTGGTTTCCTCGCTTCCCTTTCAGAGGATTTGTCACCCCCAGCCACGCTGTGCAAATGGCAGGTGCATCCTGGGGACATGGCAGGTGGAGACTCGGCCTGCAGGGTGGAGCCAGGCCGAGGGGCAGCCTGGGGAAGCCGGGCACAGGCGTGTGGGAAGACCGGCGCAGCCTCTCGCTCAGGATGCCCGATGTTGACCGTGAGACCCAGGAGTACTGTGGCCAGGAGTCCACTCCAGGGCGCTGAGGACGACCCGCGGGAGCTGTGAAGCCAGTCAGCCAGAGAAGCGGCAGAGGCTCCTTGGATCCAGATGCTACCTGGCACGAGGTAGAGGAGCCCCAGAGGCCGCCTGCCAGCGAGGAACCCAGAGGGCAGCCTGCGGTCTGGGCTCTCGCACCGCCTCTGGGACAGGGAGCCGTCAGGCCACCTGAGTCCTGCCTGGGGATGGGTGTGGGGGTCATCGGTGTGGAAACTGATCCCTCTCGGTCAGTGTGGACTCGACGGCAGAACGCCAGTCCTCACTGCGTGGATGGGGACGGGGACCTGGGGTCCCCAGGAGAGAGCCCAGTGGGAAGAGAGCGCGGCAGACCCCGGAGAGTCCGGTGGAGGACAGGCTCCTGGAGGGTGGCTGGCCGCTCCCAACCTGCCTTCCCTGGGGCACTTCCGGCCTCTTCCATGGAGACCCAGGGCAGGGAGTGCGACCAGGTGCTGGCGCCACGCGACCTCCTCCACTTGCGGTGGCCCTCTGAGGTGGGGACCCGGGCCACCTTAGGCAGGGTGGAGGGCGGGCGGGGTGGCCACCTTAGGCAGGGTGGAGGGCGGGCGGGGTGCCCAGCCCTGTTCTCCAGTCCACTGAATCACTGAGTCACACTACAGCCAGGGCCTCGGGGGGGAACCGTGGGAGGGAGGGCTGGACCCTCGAGCCCCCTGGAAGGGGCCAGGCGGGACCTCGGTGTAGGAAGGGGGCTGTGGGCCAGGCTTCTCTGGGTCTTCTCGGAGACTCCAGGGGGAGAGGTGGGGGCTGGCTTGAGGGCACTCCTGGCCTGGGAAGCAGATTGCCCTAGAGCCCTTCAGAGCTGGATGGTCCAGACTGGCTGGGCCACACCCTCAGGGATGTCCAGAGTCCTGGGGCCTGAGCTCAGCCTCACTTGTGCTGCGTGGGGCTTGTCAATCAGTTGCTCCCTGCAGCAGAAGAGGCTTTAGAAGGGTTGCCTTGGGCTCAGGGATCTGCTTCTCCCCTGGCAGGGGCACCCCTAGCTTTCCCTAGTGGGAGGGAAGCATGTCCTGCTCGATGGCGTCAGGCCGGAGCCTAGGCAAAGGGTGCCAGCCACTGCCTGTGGTGCGGGGTCTGGGGCAGGCTGCTCTCAAGGCCGGGTGCCTCCTCGGGGCCGGATCAGCCGGTGATCCCATCGGCCCTGGAGCCTTGGCAGCCTCTGCCTTGATGGGGTGGCCAGGGGAGAGCTGTGGCTACCTCCTGAGGCCTGTTAGAGTCATACACTAGCAGGGGACAGCTTGCACCAGGGACACTGCCATCAGAGGGCACAGTGCATTATTGAGATCAGAAGGCACATAGGCTCAGCCCCTGGTCCAGGAGGAAGGAGCTGGGTTAACTCTGGAAATGGGGACAGACCCACAGGAGGGGCTCGCCTGGTCCCTCCAGATGGGCACACTTAGAATGACCTGGTTCCAGTGTCTCGAGACGGTGAGAGCTGGGCCTCAGACAGAGGGAGGTCGGGTCTGGAGAGGGCTCCAGAGGCCGTGCTGTCTGTGCAGGGGCAGTGGCTGGGTGGGTCCAGCACCTGACAGTTCTGTGGGGACCATGGGAAGTGATGGGCAAGCGCGCGACAGTGTCCCTGGAAACCCAGGGTTTAGATTAGAGGCTTCATTTTCAGAAGCAGGACACCAATATCAAGACTGACAGAGACTGATTAAAAGTCTGCAGGACGCGGAGGGCGGGAGGTGCTGGAAGGAGCCTGTGGAGCGGAGCTGTGCATCAACAGTGCTCAGACCGCACCTTGTGCAGGGGTCCTGCAAACCGCTCCCTGAGCCAGAGGCCATGCAGCCTGGGCCCAGAGCTTCCCCAGCTTCACCCTCCAGTGACCCGCAGAACCACACCCACGCAGCAGGCCAAGGTCCAGCCCGGCCAGCAGGCGGGGCCTGAGAGCTGTGCACACACCTTGAACCCTGGCCCGACTGGCTCAGCTGCGCTGCCCGGGAGTCCCCGCTGGTGCCCGTGGTCACCTCCATGCTAACCTGGTCGGTGGTGGCCCCGGGAGGAACCTAGGGTCCAGCAGGCAGCAGCACCCACCTTCTCTGTGGCAGCCGATGCCTTCCCCAAACTTATTTATAAATCGCGAGTGAAGATAAAAATAAAGCCTTTGAGTCAGCTGGAAAGACTGAGAGTATTCCATTAGAGCGATTCACTCTTAAATTATTATTTTCCATAAGCTTTAGTGTTCTAAAAAGATTTTATTTTAATGTAAAGTGCCTGATTCTGCAGTCTTCAGTAAGGCAATAACTTTTCATTAACTTCATTTTTCATTTTTATCTTTCTTTGAGTGTTGCAGAACATAGCATATGATTTTGAATGTCATGTAATAACCAGTCTCTAAAATTATCTGCCCCTTATTTCCATTTGACACTAATATTTGATATGTTAAGTTAAGCAGATCGACAAATGTGGGTCTGGTGGAGTAGCCTCGGGTGACAATGAGAACTGTCAGTCTCCCATTTCCTGACGGCATGCGTGTGGCTAATGACTGCTGATTTCTTAAAAAATTACTGTGAGTGTGGAGAGAGAAAGGGGGAAAGGGGGAGGACGAGAGGAGAGAGGAAAAGAGTTTCAACCGGCTCCGGATAAAAGAAAATAAATAAAAAGAAAAGACAAAAACTGATACATCATATATCTGATCTGAACCAGGAGTGACTCCCGATGGAGAACCACCGGCAGGATCATCTTCATTAAAAAATATCAGTGTGAGTCTGCAATAGGAGTCCAGGCTCGTGTCTCTTGCCGCGTCCCACTGACGTCTGACACGCTTCGCAGACATGCAGTGCGGAGGACTCAGGGACACTGTCCCCGCACCTCCAAGTTGGTCCCCGTGAGCACCCGGCTGGGCCGTGGCAACCTCCCGGGGTTGTTCGCTGACTTCCTTGTGACCAGGGCATGGTTCCTGCGGTGGCAGGGAGTAACTTGTCCCAGGCTCCAGACCCAGGTGGTGGCCTTGCCTCCACTGGGACCCTTGGTTTGCCTGGCATGCATGTCCTGGTCACAGTCCTGTGAGCTGAGCCCTCGGACCTGTTCCCTCTGCGGGAGCCACCCCTGTCCTCTGTCCCCTGTGCCTGGCTTCTGAAGGTGCATGTACTTTCCCCTCATTGCATCAGCGATGGCTGAACTTTGTTGGCACGTGGATTCTGAATCTGAGCCTCCGTAGGGAGAGTGTGCTGAGGTGACGGCGAAGACACCCTTCTCTGAGGAGCCGGGTGGAGACTGGGACCGTGCTGATTTTCCAGCCCTTCTGGACTTCCCAGAGTTGTTAACTGGAAGGGCACTCAGGTTGTGCACTGCGCAACTCCAGGGCCACGGCTTATTAAACTCCTTGCACTCCCTGGCTGGGAGCAGCAGGCCCCTGACCTCTAACCCTGTGGCCACTGAAGACATGGAGCAGGGTGGATGTCTGTGTCGTCCAGGGCAACCTTCACAGAAGACAGAGTAGATACCTGGTGGCGTGGGGACGGGGGTTGTGGGCTCCATGACTTCAAATCCAGGTGGATATTTGCACCTTGATCAATTTGAGTTTTACATGAGCACAGAAGGTAGAAGTGAGGGATGTAGGAGATCATGCAGGTCTGGGATTTGTGTGTGTGTGTGTGTGTGTGTGTGTGTGTTTGTAGGGAAAGGCAGGAGAGGGTGTGTGTGTGTGTGCAGGGAGAGGTAGGAGAGTGTGTGTGTGTATGTGTGTGTGTTATGTGTTTGTGTAGGGAGAGGCAGGAGAGGTGTGTTTGTAAGTAGAGGTGTGTGTGTGTGTGTGCAGGGAGAGGCAGGAGAGGTGTGTGTAAGGAGAGGTGTGTGCGTGTGTAAGGAGAGGTGTGTGTGTAAGGAGAGGTGTGTGTGTGCAGGGAGAGGCAGGAGAGGTATGTGTGTAAGGAGAGGTGTGTGTGTGTGTAAGGAGAGGGTGTGTGTGTAAGGAGAGGTGTGTGTGTGTGCAGGGAGAGGCAGGAGAGGTGTGTTTGTAAGTAGAGGTGTGTGTGTGTGTGTGCAGGGAGAGGCAGGAGAGGTGTGTGTAAGGAGAGGTGTGTGTGTGTGTAAGGAGAGGGTGTGTGTGTAAGGAGAGGTGTGTGTGTGCAGGGAGAGGCAGGAGAGGTGTGTGTGTAAGGAGAGGTGTGTGTGTGTAAGGAGAGGGTGTGTGTGTAAGGAGAGGTGTGTGTGTGTGCAGGGAGAGGCAGGAGAGGTGTGTGTGTGTGTGTGTGTGTGCATGTGTGTATGCAGGGAGAGGCAGGAGAGGTGTGTGTGTGTGTGTGTGCAGGGAGAGGCAGGAGAGGGGTGTGTGCACGTGTATGTGTGTGTGTGTGTAGGGAGAGGCAGGAGAGGGGTGTGTGTGTGTGTAGGGAGAGGCAGGAGAGGGGTGTGTGTGTGTGTAGGGAGAGGCAGGAGAGGGGTGTGTGTGTGTGTAGGGAGAGGCAGGAGAGGGGTGTGTGTGTGTGTAGGGAGAGGCAGGAGAGGTGTGTGTGTGTGTGTGTGTGTGTGTGTGTGCATGTGTGTGTGCAGGGAGAGGCAGGAGAGGTGTGTGTGTGCATGTGTGTGTGTGTCTGAGGCAGGAGTCGGGGTCCCTCTGTTGCAGCTGCGGCCCTCCCTCGTCTGGCCTTGAGTTCCGGGGACTGCGGAGGAGGCATGATAAACCCTCTCACTAGCAGGGGAATAAATACTGCCCACAGCGCAGACCGTGAGGCATATTTTCCCCAGGGAGCTCCATAATTCTAAAAGCAGCTCCTTTTCCTCTATTTCATTTTGAGGTCTGGGCCTCTGGGCTGCTGGCCGGGTCTGCCTGCCGGTGGAGACACCCTGGAGCTGTGCCCTGCTCGGTCGACCTGGGGCAACCCAGTCCACTCTCTTGGGCCAGGAAACATTCCCTCCTCCCGTGGTCAACTGCCACCCTGCTGGTCTGATGGGTGCAGAAGCCTGGACTCTGCCCCTCGGGCCGGGAAGCCCAGCCGCTCCGGCCACCCTGAGGTGGAGGAACCCCAGCCCACCCCATTCTGGAATCAGAGGTGGCCTAGTTGTGGACACCTGTGCTCTGCGGGGGCAGCCGGCCAGCAGAGGGACCTCAGGTGGCCCTGAACCACCCCAGGAGCTGGAGGAAGCCCCATGGGAGGAGCTGCAGGGCAGCGCCCACCTGACAGGAGACCTGCGTGCTCCTGAAGGAAGATCCAGGTTGGCCAGGTGGCCTGGTCACTTTGTGGACTCTTCTCTCTGATCCCGCTTGGGTTTGTTTGGGCTAAAGCAATGGCTGCATCTGCCTAAGCCCCGCTTTCCCTGGTGTCCGGGGGTCCTCACGGCCCACGCGACATGCAAGGCAGGTGTTCGCAAAGGGTCCCTGCAGCTTCTAAGCCCATTCCCTTGTCACCCACTGGGGCGCCTTAAGGTTCCCTTCAGCCCAACACCAGCAGCCGTGCCTCAGGGTGGGTCTGGAGGCAGCCGCTGGGGTGGGGGCAGGAGGGAGCTGGACATGGACATCCTGGGGCGCTTCCCTCCTGGCCGGAGGGTCAGTGTGCCCAGGGTGAGTCCTCTGGGGTGGGGGCAGGAGGGAGCTGGACGTCCTGGGGCGCTTCCCGCCTGGCTTGGAGGGTCAGTGTGCACAGGGTGAGTCCTCTGGAGTGGTGGCAGGAGGGAGCTGGACGTCCAGGGGTGCTTCCCTCCTGGCTGGAGGATCAGTGTGCACAGGGTGAGTTCTCCAAGGTTCAGCGACAACTGGTCGGCTTGTTGGAGCTCATTTCAGGTCTTAGAGAGGCATTTCCCTTTGAGAAGTGGAGGTCCCGGTGGGACTTAGGAACATTTACCCGAGGTCCTCTAAGAGCCCCCGGGAGAGGGCAGGAAGGGTCCTCTCTGGCTGTGAGGCAGCTGCTCTGCTTCAGTCCCCTTCGAAGCAGCCGGGCCTGGGACAAGGCTCAGAGAGGCCAGGCACCAGCTGGCAGCACAGCGGCAGACAGGGCCCACAGCTGGGCCACGCTGAGCGCTCTGTGCCAGCTGCGGAGGCTGGGCTGGGCATCGCTACAGCAGGTGCCACTTCCCATCCTAGTTTTTATTTTGTTTCCTACCTTGAGATTCACACACAGCCCGTGTGCTAGGACAGCCGCGTGGCTTCCTGGGGTCGGTGGGTGATGACAGGAGAGTTTCAGATCAAGACCTGGCTCCTCCCACAGCACGAGGTGGCACCGGAGGGAGCCGTGTCTGGGTGATGGCCGGAGGGCGTGGTGGCTGGGCCTCTGGGTCCTCCCTCACAGTGGGACGCGCTCACCCTGGAGAAGCACTGTCTTGTTCCTTCAGCACTGTGTGTCTTAGGACATTCTGCTGGGTGACGTGCGGAGTGTGAGTAGCCCAGGCAAACTTCGGAGGAGCCGGACCTTGGCCGCAGGGTGGGCTTTGCCTGTGGGCGTGAAGGCGCCCGGAGCCCCCACCTCGCCTTCTCTGGGTCTGTCTCTGCCCAGGCTGGGCATTTCTTTGGACACTTTTATAAAGGGGAAGCTGGCCAGGTTTGTGGGTTTGGCCAGGGCGGTGTCTGAGAACCGGTGTGGGGCTGCTTCTTGACAGGCAGGTGCTGCCTGCCTCCACCGTGACAGCGGGCGGTCTGCCTCAGCTCCCCAGGAACGAGGGGCGTGCTGGGTCTGCCTGCCGCAGAGCAGTGGCCTCCAGGCTGGGTGCAGAGCGTCGTACCGGCCCCTCGGCCGGACCCCACCCACGTGACCGTGACCATCGCAGAGCCCGTGTTCTTGGCTGACTCCTGCGTGAGTCGTTGTCACACATGTAGACTGAGCACAAGCTGATTCTGGAGACGGCTTGAAGACTGAGTCACGGTGTTCTGTTGCTGCTGGAAGTCCACTGCCTTCACGGACGCCAGCCAGGACGGGCACCGGGAAGGTCCGGCCACAGAGCAGAGTGCGCCGCAGTCCGGGAAGCGCTGGCTTTTCCGTCTTCAGTGGTCATAGAGGAGAAATACCTTCTGAAGTAAAATTTCATGCTCAACCCAAGGGTCTGTGTCTGTTCACAGAGATCACCACCCGGGAAGGGCGGCGGCAGGACGGAAGCCCCCACAGAGCCGGATCTGCCCTGCGGGGGTGTCAGCAGCCCCCACAGCCCGGGAAGGATGGCTCTGTCAAGAACTAGAAAGCCATTCCCCGGTTATGTGGAAGTCTGTTCTTAACTTAAAAAGGTTTATTCTTACAATAATTATGTCCATTAATTAGTCCATTTTAGGAATGTCTTGAACGTCAAGTTGGAAATGCCATCTTGGGGAGCTAAGTTTCATGGCACATTTGAATTGGTGGCTGGAAATTTACTTTCAATTTGGATAGAAAGGTTACAATTGCTTTTAGCATCTCAATTTCAGATGGTTGAGATAGTGACTGTGAGTAAAGTGCACACCTGTCCTCCTCCACCCACCCACCATTCTGCAGGGTCTCGACGTTTGCTTAGCCCTGTGTCTACTTGAACCCCCTGTGGTCAGGGGGGTTCCCCTAGGATCAAGGAGGACCGGTCTCTGGCTGCCCAGAGCTCTGGGTTTCCTGGGCTCCCATATGCAGGAGGTTGGTCAAGAGTGGGCTCTTCCTGGGTGGAGCTGGCCAGGCCTGTCTGGGACCGGGATCTTCGCCCAGGCATGCATTGATGGCTCAGGTGGGCACCATTAAAAAAACCGGCAATATGAAATAGAGCTGTTGAAAGGGGGTCAGATGAGGGGTCTGTGTGCTGCAATGTCCAGAGGGTACCTGAGGGCATCGCAGGTGGCAGATCTGTGTGTGACATTTATGGAGGATACCAAGGTGATTGACTGTTCAGGTGTTCTCTCCTTCAGTTTTCAACAGTGTGGACACTAGTTGACATGTTGGGGTCTGACTTTCACAGGCAGTCCTAACAGCCAAGCATGGCCTCCAAGCCACACCTCAGTCTCCATTGTTAGCAAGACCCCTGCGGTAGAGCCCAGAGCAAGGCCAGCAGAATCGGGAGGCCACAGGTTTCACGGTGTGGTCCCTCAGTGCTACAAGGTTCCTGTAAGGAACTGTGCCTTTTGATTGAACCTGATGCCAGATAGCACTGCTAAATAATAGTCCCTTCTAGAAGAGCACGAGAACACCATGTCTGGAGTATCGGGTAAGTGCATGTGTTTCCTCTTCAGAGCAATCACGCAACTCGGCTGTGAAGGGGGTTGGTCAAACTCTCCCTTGACCCCTCCTTCCCGGGGTCATTCATGCCGCATCCCAATCCCTCAGAGGAGCTGAATGTGTCAGGATGGGAGGGGCTGTGGCAGAATGCTGGGGGAGGTCAGCCCTGGCAGTCCTGGGGCTCCTGCAGGGTGAGGGGCATCCCAGGGATGCTCTGTAGACCACCTTTGGGGACCCAGGGGCCTACATGCCACATGCAGGATGCAGGCAGGATGGGCCTGCTCCCAGGGTCCTGGTGAGGGGACCACATGTCCTGGATGCAAGTCAGAGGGCACCCGGCAGCAGAGCTGGAGGGCCTTCTGCTCCTCTCCGTGAGAGTGAGGCACGGGCTGGAGCTGGTGGAAGAAAGGGTGAACAGAGGTGAGCTGGGGGACGTGCTGCTCCTCCCAGGGACCCAGTTCACTCCGTCCAAGACTGGCGGAGGTGGCAGCTCATAAACACTCTCCGCTGCTGGCTCTCTGTGGCCAGAAAGAGCTGTCGATTACCCACTTCCTTCAGTCCTGCTAGTTTGGGATGGCAATCAGCAAGTCATAGCCATTTTGGCAACAAGTCCAGAGCAGGTCCAGTCCAGCCCGCCGAGCCTGTGGATTCTGTTCCCGGGATAGCTCTCCTCCACACTGCAGGGTCTGAGTCGCAGCTGCACGTGCCTGTAAACAGCACCACAGCTCCTGCCCTTCGCCACCCGTGTTCCTCCCGTCCCTTTGGAAGTGACTTCCAGATGTCCACGGCTGGCTACTTCTCCTCTGGGCTTGTACTCATCTCAAACTGAATCTAACCAACAGGGAGCTCTTGGTTGTGACCCTGGCCCATCTCAGGTCTCTCCTCCTACCAAGGTCCTCCAGAGCCTGGACCCGCCTCGGCACACCCAGGCCAGCTGAGGATTTCTCTGGACTTGATCTCCTATCGAGCAATCCCTCCGAGGGCTGGGGATGAGCTTCTCCTCTGCCTGACTCCTTGTGAGGGGATCTTGATCTGTGCTGCACCCAGCAGCCCAACAGTCACAGTTTTGAGTGTGGATCACCCACTGCGGGCATTTCTGCACTTCCTGTGTTCCCAGGACGACATCCGAGCCCCTCTGTCTGCACTCCTGGGCTTGCCCCTTCTACTCACACGGGCCATTTTCTAGATTCTGTCCCAGAAATCAACGGCTGCTCAGTGAGTTTAGGCACCCATCAGCTGGGGCCTCAGTCGGGGGCAGGGTCAGGGGCTTGTATTCTAGTGGTCCAGGAAGGCTGTCAGCCACCAGTCCCCGGAGCAGAGGGACAGGTTCATGTGGGTCACTGTGATTCTCTGTCTCCCATAAAGCACAGGTGCTGTATGATGTCTGCTCTGAGAAGAATAAATCCTGTCTGACCATTTCACCAGGACGTGAGGGCTTCGCCCAGGGCCCGCCTCCCAAAGGGCTTGGGTCTTGTCCACAGCCAGTCATGCCGCAGTGGTGGGGTAGGTTGTACACAGCCGAAGAAGTGCCTGGACACAGCACGGCAGAGACGTGGCTTTGTAGGAAAGCATGCAGAGACCAGGCTGCTGCAAGAAGCAACCTGCTGCAGGCGTACCTGTCCACACTGTGCTTTGTCCAGTGAGGCCAGCTGGATGAGCAACAGGTGGCCCTTCCTCGGGGTCCTTGGTTGGACACCCATCCCCACTTATAGAGGGGCGTGTGACTTGGTCTGCGGAAGCGGTGATGTCATGAGCATTAGCTTCTGGCCTCCCAAGGAGCCACGACCTGGTGCATGTGCAAGAGAGCAGCCTCCCCAGACATCCAGGCCTGCCCAGCGCCCGGCACAGGAGGGGAAGCCAGCCCTTCAAGGGTCGTGCACCAGCACCCCTGCCAGGCCTGCGCTCCCCGTGCCCTGCACTCAGGTAGGTTTTGAGGAACAGCAAGGGGACAGTCAGGGGTTTTACGGTCCCCTTTTCTTTAGGGACGACTCAGGTTGCATTTCAAAGGGTGTAAGGCAGGTAGCAGAAAGTGCTCCGTCAGGGCAGGAGAGGGCAGTGGGGCCAGGACTGGGGCGTTCCTTCCACCTGCAGGAACCAGGTGGCCTGTGTCACTGAGGCCAAGTGGCCTGGCCTCTGTGTGAGCCAGGGCAGCCCAGGAATGACACCGAGGCCTTCCCCATCATGTGTGCAAAGACGTCTCCAAGGCCTGGGTGACGGCGGCCTCTCCTCGACGTGCCGTCGTCCTTCACCGCGTTGGAGGTCGGGCCACATGGCCAGCCCTGGCATCGGCTGGACTTCTGCTGAGGAGCAAGGCCCAGTGCCCTTCCTCCCTCTGCGCCTCGGTGGCCTGGCTCTGTGTGGGGCCTTGCCTGTGCAGCCGCTGCCTGCTCTGGAGTTCGGGGCCTGGATGGCAAGCATCCCTTACTTTTCCCACAAATAAAGAGTTTTGGGCCCAGCAGCCTGCCCATGACATCGTGCTACTAAATTCGCATGACAGTCATGAAACGCTCCCATAATCAGGGACACGGGGTGATTTTCCGCCCCTGACAAGCCCCTGTATTGAGTATGATAACAGTTACTTTGTCTTCATCCACCGCTGGAGTATCATATCAATCCATTTGATGGTCCAGCCAGCCGAGCCGGGCACTTCTGTATCAATCTTCATAGAGCGCTGGCTGTTGTCTAACAAAAAGCCTGAAATGAGATCATTCAATCACTCGCTGCCGCCCAGCCGCTCTCCTGCAGGACTCGGCTCCCTGTCACTCTCCCACCCAGCATGGAGAGAACAGGGGCTAATTGTAGTAGAAATACCTCGTGCTTCAGCACAGCCAGCCATGCACACCAGGAGGGGAATAGAGCCTCCTCCATACCGCCCAGTCTGCACCATGAAAGATCCATGGCGGCACGAGAGGGGCATCCCATCCACTAACGCTCTCCAGGCACTCTGTGGCCATCGCGCAGCTTCCTGGAGCGGGCCTCGAGTCCCACCGTCCCACAGACACACCTGGGTAGCAGTCGGCCTCGTGTGGCATGAGTGGTCACCCGAATGCGAGCTTGGGCTTCCCCTGGACTTAAGACACGGCAGAACTGCTTCAGAGAACTCGAATAAAACGAGAAAACACCCACCCTCAAATCTGATGGTGGAAGCAGGGGCAGGCTCGTGGACCCACTCTGCACCAGGCGCCTGTTTGATAGACACACCAGGGGAGAGACAGCAGGAGGAGAGGAAGCCCTGCTCCTGGCCGCCCCTGCTCCCTCCCTGTTGTGAGAGGATGAGTTTCTCTGTGTAATGAAAGGAAGAGACTGAGAGATCCCTGATTATCCAGAAACTGCTCCCCCAGGGGACCTGGCGCGACGCTCAGGAAGGTCGGACTGAATTTCAGGGGCCTGGTCGGAAGGCTCTCGTGGAGGTTCCCACGGCGTCTTGGCTTCCAGACAGGTGACTCCTCATCCTCTTGCGGATGAGACGACGCACTGTGAAGCTGACCTTCGGTGCCCTTGAGTGAGGTTCCGCACGTCCTCCCGTCCACACCTGCACACACCATGTGCTGTCCTGTGGGCAGGCGCGGTGTTCCAGACACGAGCTACTCCAGGAATCGCCCAGGAAAACACGAGATGCTAAGAGAGTTTGTCATTTTGAAGCGATGTCTGTCCCTGCGGGCCAGGTGCCAAGAAACATGCTAATTATTTCCCTTAATACCAAACCTTTATGTTCTAAACACAGTGTCTTGGAAACCCGGAAACAGATGTGCCACGGCATAATGCAAATAAAGAGCCAGGCTGCTGCAGGAAGGTATGCCGGTGGGAATCCGGGGTGCCCGTGGGAATCCGGGGTGCACACAATGGGCTCCTCCACCCAGCTGGGGCTCAGGCTCTGACCCCTACTTGGCTTTTAGTGCATTTGTTTTTCTCCGATTTTAAGCAGTACAGGAAAACACAATGTTCCTAATTCTTTCCTTGTGATCCACACACAAGGTTTTGATGCCATGTTAGAAAGACAGGAAGTGATATTAGAATGGTTGCACCCCACAGGTAGAGTGGAGATACGGGAATATTCTTCCTCTTTTTGAGAAAAAGTGTTTCCTCTTGCTGACCTTAGGTGGACATCAGGAGTGGCAGCTGCGTTAGCGAGGACCCGCGGTGCAGTGCCGGCTTTCTGGTCTGCCCTCCCACCTGTGCTCCTCCCTGGCTGTGTGGCACAGAATCCCTCTGCTCCTGAAACTCTGACGGCGGTTTTGCAATGTCACCATGTTTTTTCTATCATCCAAATACCCCAATTCAATGAGGCTCATAAACTCCCCACTGCAGGTCTGGTGGCCGAGCAGCTCTGGCGAGAGGAGGTGGAAGAGCCGCGCTGTCCATGTGAGATATGGTCCAATCAACAGCCAAAGTTTCCTTGTCAGTTTTGATATATCCCATAATAGCTGCAGGTTGTTTTGCAATGTCCAATGTTCTGTGAAGATGGGCTTTTCATATTCTTTATTGTTTTTTACTGACAAAATGTTGCCTGGACTTTTGCAGTTTTGTGAAATGAAACAACAGTAAACACAATATATAATGGCTCCTCATCCGCCTAGCTGGACGCCCCATCCTGTGGTCAGCCTGGCCAGGGCATAACTGTGTGGTTCATTGATCCGTCTTAAGTGCCTCCTGAGTGGCTGAGCGCCACAGCTCTTCCGGTCCCCTTGGCCCATGTGGGCCCAGGCGGATCTGAACATGCTCTAGCGGGCACTTTGCCACCTGTGCTCACGTTTCACTGTCTCTCAGGCTGGGGGCTGAGAGGAAGAATGAGATGACCCCCTGCAGGGGGCGGGCTGCTGGGCCTCCATGCCTGCGGCCCTGCGGGCTAGTTTCTCCCTTCCCCCAAATAACTAACCCACTCCTGTGACAACTAAACTGCTCCTGTGATAACTAACCCTTCCCCAAAATAACTAACCCACTCCTGTGATAACTAAACTGCTCCTGTGATAACTAACCCTTTCCCAAAATAACTAACCCACTCCTGTGACAACTAAACTGCTCCTGTGATAACTAACCCTTTCCCAAAATAACTAACCCACTCCTGTGATATCTAACCCTTCCCCAAAATAACTAACCCACTCCTGTGACAACTAAACTGCTCCTGACATAACTAACCCTTTCCCCAAATAACTAATCCACTCCTGTGATAACTAACCCTTCCCCCAAATAACTAACCCACTCCTGTGATAACTAATCCACTCCTGTGATAACTAATCCACTCCTGTGATAACTAACCCTTCCCCCAAATAACTAACCCACTCCTGTGACAACTAAACTACTCCTGACATAACTAACCCTTTCCCCAAATAACTAATCCACTCCTGTGATAACTAACCCTTCCCCCAAATAACTAACCCACTCCTGTGATAACTAATCCACTCCTGTGATAACTAATCCACTCCTGTGATAACTAACCCTTCCCCCAAATAACTAACCCACTCCTGTGATAACTTTAGCCCACTTGTAAGAAGAGTAACCTGCTCCCATGATAACTAATCAGCTCTCATGATAACTAACCCATACCCAAGATAACCAACCCACTCCCATGATAAGAAACCCAGTTCTCATGATAACCAGATCCCATGATAACTAACCCACTGCTGGGATGAGGAATCAGCCCTGGTGACGAGAAGCCAGCTCCCTGGTCCCTAGTCACTCCCGTGATAACTAACCTGCTCTGGTGATGGTGGCCCCCATGACACCATCACCTCTCGGAGCCCCACCTCCCTTCCCTTGAGTGACAATTGAATTTCAACATGAGCTTTTGAGGATGGTCTGGTGCCCAGGATCATGCACCATCTCTGTCTCTGTTTTTCCTTCTTTGTTTTCATCTGGCCTCGTTTCTCCTTGTGCTGGGTGGAACCCAGCGGGGGCGGGTAGGGAGACGCTCCACCCCTGAGCCACGGCCCCGCTCTCCTCCACGTCTCAGTTCAGCAGAAACAGGATGGTGGAGGCTGTGGTTGTTGAAGGCTGCAAGGGTGAGTGGCCATCTCCGGGGCCGCTGGGCCAGGGCGACCCTGCGTCTGGACTCCTTCACTGTGAAGCGAGTGGGCGGGGGTGCGTCTCATGCTGGTCTCCGCTGTGGGCTTTGGTTCTGTCCTTCTACACCCCAAGGAGGGGGACAGCAGGCCCGCTGTGCTCCCTGGGCCAGCCCGTTTGCAGACCTACACGGTCCCCCTTTAGGCCTTGCGATCCCAGGGGACTGGGTCTCACTGTGGGATGGACGGGCTCCTCCGGCTCTTCGTCCCGCTGCCAGGCCTGGTGGGCTGCACATAAGACACAGCTCTTTCCTGGGAGTCGGTGGGGGAGAGCGTGTGTGAGGCTGGCCGCCTGTTCCCAGCCGTGTCTGCCCGGGCTCAGGGCTCCATCCTCCACCCCCTCTCACCTCCTCCAGTCTTTCCTCTCACCTGAGAACCATCGGTTATCTCTACACAAAGCAGCTTAGCAATATCTTTACTGTTTGCTGTAAACACAAAGAGTTTATGAGTCTCCTCTCAGAGTGACTTATCTGTCATCTGCTGGTAAAAAAGTAACTTTTACTGTCCCACTGTGCCCATTGTACAAATGACATAGCTGAGACCAGGGGGAGTCAAGGACTCGCCAAGGTCGCAGGGCCTCTCAGAAGCAGGGCTCTGCCTCCACCATGCACAAGGGACCTCCCCTGCCCTCCTGTGTCCTCAGAAGCACATCCCCTGGGGTTCCTGAGACTGGGCTGGCCCTGGTGAGCAGTGGGGGGGGTTTCAAAAGTTTATGAGGGGTAAGGGAGTCCTGGAGACTCTAGTGGAACAGATACCGGCAGCCAAGGTGTGTAGGAGGGAAGCGTGGGGCCCCTCAGGGGGATGGGGTGCACAGAGGGGAACACAGGCCAGTGGGCACGGAGGGCTGCCAGAGCCCAGGGCATGTGGGATGCCAGGTCAGGTCTTCCTGTAATTTGAGCGGCCTTACACGGGGGTTCTGAGATGGCAGGAGCCACACATGGCCAACGCTAACCGAGTCGAGGGAGATTTCAGTCTTGCCATGTTTTCCAGCAGGCATCTCAGAGGACCAAGGGGAGGACGTGCAAGCAGAGAGGTCCTGCTGTGACAGTAAGGAAGATGGAGACCACAGCGATGCCGGCCCAGGAGATGGGGTGGGTTTCTGGGCAGACGGATGTGGCCACGGGCCTGGGGAGAACTTGGGCCATCAGGTGTACTCAGCTCTTAGCCCAGATGGGGACAGAGGACTAGCAATGTCCAGGGGCTGCAAAATGGGCTGCATTGTGCCCTGGAGCACGGCTAATTTGGCCCCCCCGCCCACCAGGATCTGTCCTCCTGTGAAGAGACAGATTTGGGCAATCGTTTGTATAAAATGTGAGCAAGTCAAACCAACACAGATCTTTCAGAAAGCAGGGCAGGGTCATCTGTGGCCTCCGCTGGGTGTCCCCAGCTTCCTCTTCCCACGTCCTGGTTCATTGAGCTCCTAGGCCTCCGCATCCCCAGCTCTGCCCCCTCCTCGGGGATTCGCTCTCTTTTCCCTGTCTCTCCCGACCCCCTCCTGCAAGGCTCAGCGCCTGCCCCCTCCTTCTCTCCCGACAGCCCTGCCCCTGCCCTGCTGGCCCCGTCCATGTGCACTGATGGGGCAGCAAGCTGCCCTGGCTAAGCCCAAGCTCACAGTGCCCTTCAGATCTGTGTTCCAGGAACAGATGCCCAGTTTCCTAACCATGGACGGCTCACTATCACGTTTAGAAGTTAGTCGTCATGAATCACTAAACACACAGAGGACACAGCAAGTGTATCTTCAAGAGTGGCCTCAGCTGTACACCTGTTTCATGTCAGAGCCCTGGCCGCTTGGCTATCCTAAAGTTAGGGTGCTAGAAATGTGCTCTTGTGTGGTTTGTTCTGAAGAAACTCTGAAAGCTTATGAAGCCTTTCAAGGGTATGTTAAAAAGAAAAAAAAAGACCTAAAGAAAATTCAGTTGTAAAATGGCAATATCTGGTACTGTTTAATGCCCTGCTGCCCCTATTTGAAATATTAAAACACACCCAACAGCAGGGAAATAGCTAGGTAAACAACGACATGTGTATGCAGTTACTGAAATACGGCTTAGGTGCGTATTTATGCTTTATACAAAATCATGCATTCCATTAGTGAGGACAGGAAGGAAAAGTAGAGAGCAAAACGGGTGATTTTCTCAGATGTACTATTGAAGGCTTATTTTTCTAATTCCTTTCTGGTGTTCTGAAATTTTTTCCCAAAGAAAAGCTAATTAAAAATCAACTTTCTAAAGAGAAGAATTAAGTTGAACCAACATGGTTTTGGGAAAGACTTCCTGAATTAGTGAAGGGTACCCTGGTGGCCAGAGTCAGCACCTGCTGGCCTGGGACAGGGAGCCTGCATTGCTGATACGGCCCCTTCCTGAAGCTGTCTGTTTTGTTGGGTTAGCGCTGAAGAGGTGGCACTAGACAGGAGGAATGAAAGGAAGCCTACCTTCAGGATGCTGGCTCCTTCGAGGTATGATGTCGTAAGGAATAAACGCACTCCTTGGCTGTGTGCGGTGGCACATAGCTGTAACCCGGCAACTCTGGAGGCTGAGGCAAGAGGATGGCAAGATCAAGGCCAGCCTCGGAAATTTATCGAGGTCCTCAGCAACTTAGTGAGACCCTGGCTCAAATAAAAATAAAAAGGGTTGAGGATGCGGCTCAGTTGTAAAGCACCCTGGGTTCAATACCCAGTACCCACATAAGTAAATAATAAATAAATAAGCAAACACACTCGTGATGAGAGTATCCACCTGTATGGCACATGATGGCTTACGTTTCTAATTAGACCTTTTAAGCATACAGTCAATGCAACCAGGATGTGAAATGTGTTCAAGTTAATGTTACAATTAGAACATTGGCATTTGCATTTACTGGCTTTTTGTGCTTGAATTTGTAATGCTAACATTGCCTCAACAAGATTCTGTGTGTAATTTCTCCAGTTTTCTGAAGTGGCAGAAAGAAACAGAAAACACTCACTAACATTTGCACAAAAGCTTCAGTGGGCAGCAGGGTCCCTCCTGCAGTGGCAGCCCAGCTGGGAACCACCCTCTGCTGGCTCTGCCTGCTGCCTCCCCTCAGCCATTTGTCCCCAAAGTCTCCTAAGAGGCTCTGAATGTGACAGAAAGGGACAGGGGTTTGGATTCTGGAGTGCAGATATTGAACAGTATTTCTTCCTTCCATGAGAAATAGGTTTCAAATACAGAGTTTAATTCCCGAAACGTAGTGACAGCCTTTGGTTAGATCAGGTGTTGGGGTCCATTGTGACCCTGTGGGGTTGGAACTCCGGGAGGGCTCTGGACACCCAGATGAGGCGTTTCAGGGAGGCAGGGATGATGGCTGGGTGGGCCTGCAGCTTCCGTGTGCAGGCCCCTGGGCCAGTTAGGTGACGGTGGCACTCACCCCCTTGGACCATGGGCCAGGATGGGTGCTTGACCGGAGGGCAGTCAGGAGGCGGGGAGCCAGGGGCTGGTGGTGCAGACGTGGGCTGGCTCCACGTTTCTGAGCCTGGGGGACTGGAGGTGTGTGCCTGGAGCTGGTCCTTGGGACTGAGCGTCTTGGGACTCACTCTGCGAGGACAAGCCTCGGCCTGGAGCCTTCCTCAGGAGACACCTTCCTCCAGTGCTTTCCACAGCCCAGTGGCCAGGAACGCTGTGGTCTCTCCGTCCAGGAGACTTCAAAGGCGCTCCAGGAACCAGGGCAGAGGAGGCTGGCTTTGACTCCTCGGGCTCAGGTTGTCTTGGGTCCCGCATTGGAAGTGCAGGTTGGTGGCCCATAGGTCCCTTTCTCTGCCAGAGAAATGGCAATGATGGCTGCCCTGGGCAGACTGTGCAGGGGGACTGCAGGCCTGTAACTGCAGCCTCCCCCTCCGCACTCTGGTGGGACCATGGGACGGCCTGCAGGTCACTGCACACTGGACAGAGACGGCACCCGGACGGGGTGGGAAGGAACGTGCTGTGCTTACTCTGGAAGCCTCGGGCAGGCTCAGCTGGGGACAGAGCCCGGCCCCTGCTCCAGGCTTGTGCTGCCCCTGCCTCTGAGCTCCCCCAGACCACTGAGCTGAGAAGACAAGGCCTCTTGAGCCCAGGGCCACGTGCCTGCTTGCTGGCCTACTTGCTAATTTATTTGCTGTACTGCGGCTTGAACCCGGGGTGTTCTCTCTCTAAGCTACATCCCCAGCCTCTACCCCAATTGTTTTTTTCAGTTTTGAGACAGGGTCTCCATAAGTTGCCTAGGCTGGCCTTGAACTTGTGATTCTCTGCCCTCAGCCTGCTAGTCCCTGGGATCATAGGTGTGTACCACAGGGCCTGGCACCTTACTTATTTGTAAGGACTTTGTACCCTCTTCAGAGGGGCAGGGGTTTGACATGAGTTTTGCTAAATTTCAAATCAGATGTGAACACTCATGTCTAGCTGGGACATGATTCAAATATATATGTGTATATTCATACATATGTGCACCCCGCATTTGCTAATAGTTATGATTTTGGTGTCTCCTTCTTATTATGCAATTTCTTACATAGTTGTAATCTTAACACCAGGCTTACACATAGAATTTGATTTTACTTTTTCAATTAATGTTGCATAATTACTTTTATATTATCACATAGTCTTTATAAACACTGCTTTTTTTGAGACTAACTGCTATTTAATAGCTCTATCACAGTCCAGTTTTTGGATATCTCTGTGGTCCAAGTTTTGGAGCCATTTGGACTTAATAAATCGTAATGGTTTGGATACGAGGTGTTTCCCAAAGCTCCTGTTGATGCAGGAGTTCAGAGGTGGGTGGGTGGACTGGGAGAGCTACAGCCTAAGCTGTTTGAATGGACCGTCTGGGGTGACTGTGGACAGGCGGAGGGACTGGGGGACCCTTCCTGCTCTGAGTCCTGGCTCCCCTAATGGAGCAGGGCGTCCCCACCGCAGCCCTTCACCACGGTGTTCTGCCTCTCCGCAGACCCAGAGCAGTGTGGCTGGCAGGCAGGTGCTGGATCTCTGAATTCGTGAGCCAGAGGGGACTTTTCCTCCTCTAAGTCCTTCTTGTTGGGTACTTTGGTCTCAGTGAGGAAAAGGGACTAGCACCATCATCAGTGTTCTGAGCCACATTAGGCTTGAAAGCCTAACCTTGTGGGTGTTGGACGAGGCTGGCTGTGGCTGGGACAAAGAGGAAGCAGGGGAGGGGCACTGTGTCCTACGCTGCTGCGTGGACCCACCTTGGATCTGGGTCTCATATTGGCGGAAGTAGGGGCGTGAGAGGAAGGGCCAGACTCGCGCCTCAGACAGTGAGTGACTCTGGGTGCTTGTGCTTGCTCACTTCACGCTGGGCACGTCTCCTGGGCGAGGAAGACCTGGAGCACAGGGTAAGTGCCTGCCGAAGCTGGCCTGGACGCTGGCACCTGACTCTCGCCCATGTCAGGACATCTGTGTGAGAAGGGGTGTCAGTGATCCCCCCCAGTGTGGAAATTAATGGCACAAAATGTTGTTGCTTGCCCTTAGCACATCTAAACCATGGATCCATGATTGTATTACATTATCTAATTATTTGTACACATTGATAAAGAAATCTCTTGAAAAACATCTCCCTTATTGTTTAAAATGCTGTTTTTCTTGACTTACACTTTCAACCAAGAAAATACACAAATGGCCAAAGTCCAGCTCTGGTTGAAATGGGGGCACCCACTGATGTACGCAAGTGGCCACGTGATTTCTGTGGAAATACTCCCTCCTGGCTGCCCAGGTGCTGGCTGGCCAAGAATCCTGTGTCCACTGCTGGGCTTGCACTGTTGCTGTCTTTCACTGTGGGGAACAATGCCGGCCATTTCAACGGTGGGACCACTTAGGATAAAGAAGTGTGTGGTGGGATCCTAGTGGCTTTGGCAACAGTTGGGGTGACAGAGTAGTAGTTAGTCCAAGGTGTTTTTGAAAACATTCCTCCAGCTTTGATCCGATTGGCCTTGCAGAGCTAAGCTCATTTCACTCTCCTTTTGGAAACTGAACACAGATTATCAGACCCATGGATGGCAGGCGGCCTGTGGCTGCTGAGATGCTGCTTATCATTAGCCGATTTCAGTGTTCGAGCAAGTCCTCGCTTGCATGTCAACATCATCCCTGCCTGGTTTCGCTTTTTCTGAAGGTCGCCATAGGAAAATATTGCCATCTGATTGATTTATTCCCTCCCGAGATCCTCCATTGGTACTTAATGTGCAACAGCGAGAGCGGCATGTGGAGACACCTTACCCAGCGCGGCAGATCTCCGGGTAAATTATCCGTGGTATTGGGAACTCGCAGGTCGTTGACTATCCCAATTTAATTTGGGCAGTACAGGACATTTCTAATAATTAATACTGTAATAACACTTAATGATCTGCACTCATGCAATCTGAAATTCCAGCTAATGGTGCAGTTTTTAGTGATTGCACAAACAGCAAGTTTTAAATGTGTCAAATGCTGCTATTTCAGCATCCCGGTGCCAAGCAGGAGACCCTGCCCATGGGCTCTGGCTGACCCGAACCCAGAGCCCAGACACGGAGGCGGCAGCGGTGGGCTGGGTCCCCAGGGAAGGGCTGCCTCTGCGGCGTGGGTGCTGGGGCAGGAGGATGGCAGGGAGCAGAGCGCTTCCCTCCAGATGGAGAGGCACTTGAAAGCCGTGAGCAGCGGCACAGCAGAGGGAGAGGGAGCAGAGGGATTGGGGCAGGAGCAAGGCTGCAGACTCTCACAAACATCCTCAGAAAGGAGTTACTATTTTGGAGCCTGCCCGGCAGATAGCGCTGCCTCTGCTGACCTCGCCCTCCACCCGCCCTGCTGTTCCATTTGGACACATGAACCTGTCCTAGGCTCCTCTGCAGATGGGGGTCCAACCTGTGCTGGGGACTCCCCTTCCTGCAACGACGTTGGTAATTGCATGATTTTTTGAGAAGTGGGGTACTGTTTTATTTATTTTTTGAATGGGAAGACATTAAATGATATTCCATCTACCATTTCATAAGAACAGAAAATGGTAAAGCTGAATGAGAAATGCAGTAGTTGTTAGCCAGGCAATAATTTAATTTTGTCATTGTTTGTACTCACCCCGAATGCTACCTCCTTTAGGATTGCAATCGCTAATCATTATTTTAAAAAATAGGAAGTGAGACATAAAGGAATGTACAAGGAAAATGCCATTCTGGCTCCAGAGATTTACACTCTGCTCTCCCTTTCTTCCTTTCACAGTGCTCCCGGGATGGAGGGCCTGGGCTTGCGAGGCTGATCTTCTCATTATAGCATGCAGATGAAATGTCATCCGCTATCGGCTGTGATATAGATCCACAAGAGAGATATATAGATTTGCGTGGTGCCAGTAACACACAAATTGGCTTTCTAAAGCCTCTAGTATTTGAAATACTCTTTCACAAATATAACCAACTCAAAACGGCATCTAAAATATTTTAAAATTAACTTTAGTTTATATCTTGCATTTATAGAAAAGAAAAGCAAGGGTGGCAGTAACAATTAATACTGTGAATTATCTGGTTCCCCTTCTCAGTTACATGGATTTCCAAACATGCTCTCTGGTGGCTGTCCGCAGCTTTGCCCCACTGTTGGGGTTTTGTGCGCTCCCGGGAAGGGACCTTCTGCTCATTGATTGGCATGAGTAGAGTCCATTAAAGAAGTCTAGATCTCAAGGAACACAGGAAGACACCGGTGAGGCATTCCTAGCCCTAAGTGGGGCAAACGAGAAGGGAGGCTTAACAGAAATCGATGCTCTGGCTGGGGAGCACGGGGGCCAGCTGTGCCTTTGGCAGAGAGCTCGTGCCTCCATCAGAATCCCTTCACCTCTCCGCCCTGTCCCAAGGCCTGCACACTCAGCTTGTGTAAGAGCAGGAGCTCATTACCAAGGGGACTAAATCAGCTGCTTAAAAACAAGAACCCCTCTCCATTCTGATAAAGCAACATTAAAGTTACACAGGAGCTGAGAAACTCAGCGTGGGGGCCCAGCCCTGGCCGGGACCTGGCCTTCAGTGACTCAGCTTTAGCACCAGCAGTGAGGTCCAGAGCATCAGCCAATGAACCCACAGCCCTGCAGGAGTGCGGAGAGGGTCACCCCGTTTCCTAGATGGTCAAGCAGGTCCACAGAGAGCGGGGAGTCGGGGTCTCGGCAATGCCCCAGCGGTGGCTCTTTCCACTGCAAGGGCCACGTCTTCCCTGGAGTAAGAGGCTGTTTCAGGGTCGCAGTGAGGACGAGGCCACAGCCTGCTTTCCCAGGGAACACCCGGCTGCCGGCCTCAGATGGTGTGACCTGGCGTGGAGGGGGCAGGCCAGCTACGCGGTCTGAGGCCAAGCACTGAGTCTGCTCCCAGTGAAGGAGGGCAGAGCCCCCTGCTCTCCGGCAGCCGGCACAGGAAGTCCCTACTCCCTTCCACTATCTGCCCCCAAGTTCTGCAGAGGGCCGCGTATGCCTGGTGGCTGGTTTCCCTTTCTTTAAAGGAAAGGCCCCTTTATTAATGGACGTACGTGTTTATAATGAACCGGGGTCCATCTGCCGAGAGTGCAGCACTACCTGTTACCTGTCACACATCTGTCCAAACATTGTTCATGTGATTCAGTGCCCGCCAGGGCGACCTGGGTCCAAGCCATTCCCCCAGACCTTGATGCGACCCCTCTGCAGCGGATAGGGCTCTGAGCAGAGCATGCAGCATGGGAAGGGACACCGTGTGACCAGGCCAGAGGTGGAGATGTCAGTGCGTACAGCAAAGCCTGGTGTGTGGCACAGTTAAAGGAGAGTGTGAAGGTCGAGAGGACTAGATTTCCCACTCGCCAATGTCTTATTCCTATGGGCAAAATGTGCAGTGCGCTGGCACACACCAGTACCATGGGGGGGGGGGGGGGGGCGGGGAAACACGTCCAGCAGACACAGGGAGGCGGGGGCCGCATACGTCAGCCCAGGCTTGACACACACCTGTTGGACACGCAGCTCAGCGGCCTCACTTGCCTTGTCCAGCTTCACCGTGGGACGTTCTCTTGAGGTACAGGTCAAATAACTCGATCACAAAACAGAGCTGATTCCAAAGATGTGGCCACAGCCTGTCTGTTCTGTGCCCTCCAGACACGGAGCAAAGATTCACACACAGGAAGCGGGACCATGGTGACCATGATGAGCTGCCGTGCTCCTGGGCTCGCCCTTCTCCTGGAAAGCTGGTCTGGCCGGGAACACAACACCACCAGGGCCTCAGACTCTGGGGTTCACTCCTGCTGCGTATTTCAACTCCCAGGTGTCCCGGGCTGCTTTCTCCCTTCTCGGCTCCGACAGAGCGTGGTGGGCAGACCCGTGGCGTCACTCCACCACCCCCTCTGAGGTTGAGCAGGGGGAGGACTGGCCTGGGGGTCAGAGCAGAGAGGAGCCCTCCCAGGCGACCCCAAGGCTGTCATGCTGTGGGTTGTGGCCCAAGTGGACGGCACAAGTGAGTCTTAATGTCCCCTAACGCTGACGCGGCAGCTGCTCTAGGGCTCCACGTTCTGACGCCCACCACTGAGCAGAGACATGGGCCCTTGGACCCATGGTTTGTCCTACTTCAGCCCAAGCTGTTCATCTGAAGTAGGTGGACAGACCCCCTCTGCCCATGAGGATGGCCACCTGACTTCTCCCTTTTTTTCCTTTCTGTACTGGGGATTGAACCCAGGTGCCCCCCACTGAGTTAGACCCCAGCCCTTTTTATTTTTATTTTGAGGCAGGGCTTTGCTAAGTTGCTGTGGCTGGCCAGCCCTTGTGCCCCTCCTGCCTCGGCTCCCGAGTCACTGGCATCTCAGGCTGGCTCTCAGGGTCACCTCTGTCATCAGCAGTAGTGTCCGCTGCCCCTGTGCTCCTCAAGGTGGCTCCTGCTCCCCTGGGTCCTGGACGCTGAGCTGAGTATTGTCCTGGAATTGCAGACCAAGGGGTGGGGCTGCTCCTAGGGCTCTGGGAGGAAGAGAAAAACAGGCTGCTGCAGCGCACGCTGACTGTCAAAAGGGCTCTGAACATCTGGGCAGCTGATGGATCTGCTGGTTCATTTGAATCAAGGCCAGATGTGGGTCTCACGTAGACGTCGCTGAGACTCCCAGGTAGCTGTGGTGCAGAGACATCACCAGTGCCCAAAGCCAGAGCGGGCTTTCAGCTTATTGTAACCTAAGACACGCACACACACACAGCGCATAGGATTGGAGAGAGGCACCGCTCCATGAATGGGGAGTGCCTTTGTAGGCTTGAATAGAGGAGGACACTTTTTATGGGTTTTTAAATATGGCTCTTGAAAATAAAAATAAAATTGAAATTATTGCACTTATTTAAAACTCAGACCATTTAAAAATAGATTATTCTATTTCAACAAAACCTGGTGTTGCAGTCCCGGGTTCTTGTAGCAATCCTCCAAGTCTGTGTGGCTGGCGACTTGGAGTCATGGGTGAGGCTCTGAGGACCTAGCTCCGAGTCTCCAGACCTTGCTTGTCTTGTGAGGCCCTGAGCCCGGCTCATCGTGAGCTGACCACTCATTGCACGTTCTTCTCTTGGATGTAGCTCTGAGTTTCTCTGGACTCTCACACACACTGCTGCAGCCGCCCAGGGCACACACGATGACCACCCTCCCAGGTGGCCGCGCTGGCCACCTGGCCCCTGCCCTCCTGTCGGGCTGTGCCCACGCTGGTCTCAGAAGTGTGTGCATGGAGTCACGGAGCTGGGAGGAGGCCTCGGCCCCACGCTGCAGCTCCCGGGCCAGCAGCAGCTCCCGTCTGGAACAACGTGGCTGGGATGGAGTCTGCTTTTCTTTCTTCCTCGCTTCTGTAAGCATCAGTTTATATCCCACACTGTCCAGTGTGTGTCAAGTGAAAATGTCCCCAGCAACCACAAAGTCAACTGAAAAAGAAGAAGCCTCACAGGCAAAAAAAGCTGAGGTGCTCCAGGGGTGGCCAATTCGGGTTCTGGGAACGAACCACGTCCACTCACATAAACCAGTTGTGGACAGGGGCATGGTTGTGTTTGAGTTTTATTTGGGTTAAAGATGCTCCTTGTCAGTCTGCCGAATCTGGCCAGCCGACAGGGTGCCCGTGTTCTCTCAGCATTGCTCTGGGAACTTGCACGGCTCACCCACGTTCGAGGGTGCCGGGTATGAGTGCTAGAGCCCAAGAGCAAACAGAAGGCCCAGAAACGCCCACCTTCCGCATCACAGCTGCCTTCCTGCAAGTGTGCTTCTAGGCAGTGTGCAGAGGGCTAAGGGAAGCCCCGTGGAGCCGTCAGTCCTGGGCATGGCCCCTGCACTCAGCAAGCAGCCGCAGCAAGAAGGCCCTCCCTGGAGACGGACAGGGCCCTCGCCATGGAGCTCGGAAAATAACCTCTCTGCTCCAGAGGGACTGGGCTCCGGCTCACAGCAGCCTCCCTTCCTTCCTTCGTTTCCCAATTCCTTTCAAGGTCAGATCAGAAAATTAGTAATTACAGTTAAAACTAATAGCAGGAAAGTGTCAGCGCTTCAGAAAAGGCTCTGCCTCGAGGAAGATCTCAGACTCCTCTGCAGCAAGGACCAGGCAGCAGTGGGCTCCGCAGGGCTCACTGCTAAAAATAACGTCTCGGGAACAGAAGGCAGATCCACAGCCTCAGCACAGGGAGGCTGACGCCGGAGGAGGTGGCCGCTGGGACCTGCTCCGACGCTGCCCCTTCCCTCTCCAGGTTTCACTCAAGTGCTTCTGCAATAATTTCACTGATGTTGTTCACTAATAAGGGCATTTTACAGATTCAAATATTTCATATTGAGATTTTGGTAGATGTACAACACAGAATTTGTAAGAACATGTTAGGGGCCAGACTCAGCATTTTACTTAGTTAATTCTGGGCATAAGTTAATTGCTGAATTATGGGCCAGTATGTGGGTCTGACATGTTTGCACGGATTTGACCCTCAAAACCACACTCTTGAGAAAACCCATCTTTGAACAGGTATGGGTCCATCTGTGTGAGCAGGCCAGGTAGGTCAGGTACTCACACTGCCTGGATGAGGGGCTGTCCCATGCTCTGGGCACAGGGCTCCAGAGTCCTGTGCTGCCTGTGCCTTGGTGATGATGCCTTACCCATTTCCAAGCCTCCTGGACCTTCCTCTCTCCTCTGAAGGGCACTGTGCTGTGGCCAGGCTCTCTTGAGATGTGCCCTGGGTCTGGCTGTTGTCCTGCTGCCATGTCCAGGGACAGGTGCCACGAATGACCTTGTCTAGCCAGGTGGCCAGTGTCACTCTGCAAGGGCGTCCTGGGAGAAGCCACATCCTCACTCACCCTGGGAGGTCTGTGCTGAGGGAAGGATGGCCGAGGGTGAGGGAAGCACAGGTGTGTGCTCACTGCTGAGCACTGGTCTCCGGACAGAAGAGACCCTCAGGTCCTGCCCTCAGCAGCTGGGCGCCCACCAGCAGCTTCAGAGTCGCTTCCTTTTGATGCCTGAGATTGTGGCTACCGCCAAGAGTTGTGGAGTGGAGGAAAGAGGCACCTCTGACCACAAACTGCCCGTGAAAGACACCGATTCTGTCCCCAGGCCTCAGGTGGGCACTGGCCTCAGCCAGGGTGGACTCTTTTCACTGGTGAGGAAACTGAGACCGCCTGGGCCTCCCTCTCCTATCGGATCAGAGCCGACCCCAGAGTCCAAGGTCTGGACCTGCAGCAGGCTCTGCAGCAGACCTGCATTGACTTCCCTGGGGTGCCCCGAGGGCTGCAGAGACCTGACCTCCTGGCTCCTCGTGCTTCCTCACCTCAGGAACAGGTGTGGGGATCTTGTTTTGCCTTGAAGTTGTGGCAAAGTCACACTTTGATCTGATGTGACCACGGACGGAAAGTCAGATCCAAGAGAGTGATTCCTTACTAGGAATGCTGCTGGCCTGGGTGAGAGGGACCACAGAGGCACACCTGGTGACCGTTCCTGGGGTCACCCGGCAGGAGGCTCTGCAGCGAGAGCCAGGGGAGCAAGGCCCTCCAGGGGCTGGGCAGCAGCCCTGCTCATGGGCGCCTCCTGCCCACAGCTGCAGCTTGGGTTCCCCCAGCTCACGGCAGTCCACGGGGCTTGCCTTCCCTGAAGTGGGCCAGGTTGGAAAGCCTGCTGCCCCAGGTTCTGTGGGGCATCCTCGGGACACTGTGCGTGCTGACCTGGGTGCCACGCCACAGCCTTCCACGGCACCCCTAAGTAGCAGGGAAGGCCAGACTGCTCTATTTGGGAACCCGTGGGTCGCGCTGTGCAGCCGGATCGTGTTTCATAACCTCGTTTCCCTGTCAGCATGTCACCATAAAGAGCTGTTAGCCTCCTACACATTTATAAATCCTTGCTCAGCTTCATCTCCCTGCTATTTAATACCACTCTGCTTGGCCACGGCGCTTACGAGCTTAAAATGCCTTCTGCGGAGAGAAACGCACACTTACTATTATTATGGAGGAGTTTTGGTGAGATTTCCCCCAGCACCAGCTGACAAGCTGCCCGGCACATTGTCATTTATCATTGTACACCAGATCTGTCAGCTAGAGAAACAATTTCAATAAAAAATTTCTGCATGAAATTACTTTCCCGAGAAGAAACTGGCCGTGCGGCTGTGTGTACCCATCCGTGTCTCTGTGGGTTCTGTTTTCCTTCTTCTCCTTTCTTTTTTTTTTTTTTTAATTTTGGCTGTGAAAGGTACTTAATGTACCAAAAACAATTTGTGCAGACATTATTTTACCAATTGAAAGTGCGCACGCCTTGCTGAGGCCCCCTTGTCTAACTGTTGCTAATACATTCTCATGCTGTGCTCTTACGGCTTCATTTTACAGTTGAGGAGATCACCTACTCCATGCTGGGTTGGAAATGGGACCCTCGTCACTCGGGTCCACAGAGTGCACTTACCATGGGAACAGCACGCAGCAAGACGGCGCGTCGGAGCGTCCCGGCCCTGGTACTTGAGTTGCAGGCTGGGCCCTTTGATGGCTGCTGTCTGAGATGACAGTGCTCAGCCGCGGGGCTCAGCAGGGGGTCCTGTTCCTCAGGAGGACAGGATACACCAGGATCAGGGTCTGAGCATCCTGTGCCTTCAGGGTGCCCAGAGTCCCCTCCGCCTTGGCCCTCTGTCCTGCAGAGGGCCAGGAGGGTGCCTGTGGCTCGGTGAGGAGTCCAGGTTCACTGGGCTTCCTGTGCGAGCCCCGTGGTGAGCAGGGACTTGGGCTCCAGCCTCGAGTGCTGGCGGGCAGTAATTGCCGTGAAGTTATGTTTCTGGACAGCTGAAATGGAAAGATCAGCCTCGGAGGCCCTTGTGTTCCACCCTGTCAGGTTCTTGCCCAGCTGCGGATCTGTCGTCATTGGTGCCTGATGACTCTGCTCCTCCCCTGCCAGAAAATGGATTTTTTACTCCCACTTGGCTGACTCCATTCACCGGGTGCAACTCTGTCAAAAAACACGGTCTCGTGCCCGCACTCAGGGTTCCTCGGCCATCGGAACCAGTCCAGCAGTACCTGGCCTCCCTCCCCAGATGCTGCTCAGGGCTCTCCGTGGTGCCTCCCGAGATGGGGCGCTTGACCTGAACTGCTGATCCTACGAAAGCTAAACAGCAACAACATCAAACTACCTGCATTGGAATTCTTCGAGAATGAGAAGTTTTCATCAGACAAAAACCGAGTTCTGGCCAAAAACTGGAATTGAGTTTGTATATTAGTTCATGTTGTCTGCTTTGTAAAATATGTTTGCCTTACTCTCAATGTCTGAATCCTCAGAGAAACTGCAGAAGGTTCCTGAGGCCAAGGCAGAAGGGCAAAGGCCCAAGTCCATCACTATCAAGTCTAGGAACACAGATAAAACAGATGGTCCCTGGACATTGTTTTTCCTGGATTTATACAATGGCAACAATGATCTCAATACACAATCTCTACCTGTAATGGGGCCACCGAAGGCAACTAGTCATTGAAGCAACTACTTGGTTTTTTTTTCATGTAAGTTATAAGTCTATCAATATGTCAATCAATATGTCATAAGTAAGTTATCATGTCTGTGGACCATAGGCTAGACCTAGTGGTAAGGACTCATAAACATATGAACAAAAATAACTGTTGCTAACATTTGCTGAGCACTTTTTCTCTATCAGGTTTGAAAGTGCTCCATCCCATTGCCCAGACCTCTCCACGTGGTGGACAGGGCTGTGACTGTGGCTTCATGCAGCAGAGTATCGTGGGCTGTGGCGGTCCCCAGAATCCATGTCCACCAGAGCCTTGTGTAGAAATAAGGTCTCTGAAGGCATAGCAAGGTGAGTCAAGGAGGTCACACTGGACAGAGGCGGGCCCTGCTCTAACGACAGGTGTGCTCCTGAGGAGCAGAAGGCTCACATGGACACTGAGGGAGGAGACAGCCGTACGAAAGGGAGGCCGAGCGAGGCTTGATGTGCCGTCAAGCCAAGGAACACCCAGGGCCACCAGGTGCTGGAAGGGGCGGGAGGGACCCTTCCCGAGTCCTCAGGGGAAGCGTGGACCGACTTCACGGTGGCTTCACACTGTGAGGAGCAGATGCCATCTTACACCACGCAGTCTGCAGTCCATCTGTGCTGCAGCAGCCCCGGGGAACCAGAGAGGGTAGATGGGGAGAGCCAGCCCTGTTTGCATCTCAGAGCACCCCAGGGCCAGGGGAGCGCGCTCTGGCCTCCCTATGGCCTTGCGGGAATAGCGGAGGGCAGGAAGAGACACAGACCCTGCATGGACTCACTTCATAACATTCCTGGTGCACAAGGGGCCACAGAAAGCCAGACACACACAGATGAGAAAAAGCAGATCAGACAGGGCCCTTCAACTGAGGCCTGGCCTCACCACGGTCTTCACAGTGATGTTTCCCAACACTAACGCCCTCACCAACCCCAAGACGCGCTGCGAGAACGTGGGTCTGATTCAGAAGATGGGGTGGTGGGGGAGGGTGCTCTTCGGAACGACCTTTCAGATGAGGCCAACACCCTCCCTCCATCAGCCCCGGTAAAAGGCGCCAGATTTGGGGCATGGCCATCAAAAATGCCTGCCCCATTTGAGTGGACTGGCCAGCCACCCAAGGAGCCTAAGGTGAAGGCCTTATTAAGAGGTCAGTAATCTGAAGATCAGGCTCTGAGGACAGGCACTCGGGCTTGTTAGGCAGCTGGCCTCCCTCCCTGCCTCTCAGCTCCAGAGTCCAGGAGTTCCACCACCCTCCTGCCGAGGTTCCGTGGGAGTTACTGAGACTTCCCATCCATCCTCTAGTTGTCCTGCCATCAACGATTTTCTCTTGGTCTTGGACCCTATCTCTCACTCTGCAAGACCCTGAGGACCAGAGGGTCTGCAGAAGAGGTCGATCCTTACCCTGCAGCTAACTATAACAGAAAGGCCAGGGAGGACTGGACCTCACGGCGGGAACTGAGGCAGGTCGAGCCCCACAGCACCCAGAGGACACCCACCTGCCCTGCAGGACCCTGAATGTGAATCAGAACGTCCTTTCAGAACTGCCCCTCCTTGTGGCTCTCCATGCAGACTGCCTAGAGCTATGGTCTGCAGCTGCAGGGTCCAGGTGGGCGTCCTCATGAGCATCATCTCCACCTGCACACCCTTTTCTGGCTCTGTCCAGTACAGTGGATCTGTGCACACACCGCAGCCCAGGGCTGTGGGCCCAGTTGTGCCTAGGGTGGAGCTGGCAAGCCCTGGGGCAGCAGTGGGGACCTGGGGCTCTCAGCTCTGGAAGTGTTGTCTGACGTCTGAGCCTTGGCTCCGCTGATCCAGGACAGGTGTCCAAACACAGTGCTGAGTCTCAAACGCCAGGTTTGGTGCCAAAGCTGAGATGCAGATGGAGACCCACAGGTGTACGGATGCAGCAGGTGCTCATGGAGGGCAGTGCTCCGGGGTTGAGCAGGCAGTACCCACCATAGACACCGGACCCAGGAGGGCTGGCAGGTGGAGGCTGTCCACAGCTGGGGCTGCGTCTGCCTGCCCATGAGCTCAGGGAACCTGGTCCTAGGTGGACACAGGAGCTGGCATACCTGCCTTGTTCCTCCAGGCTGGGGCTGGTGTGAGCCTGTTTTGTGACGTGAGCAAATCGAAAGGCAGGATTTAAACACCCCTGCTTGAAACCAGATGTAGGCAGGAGAGCCGGGTTTAGCAACCCTACTCTGGGGGTGTGTGGCTTTATACACTTTGTTTTTGCAGAGGGGGGTCTCAAATTTAGAATGCCCAGCTACAACAGGGGAGAAAGGCACAAGACTTCCAGTTCTTTCTGGTGGCTGTCTGTCCTCTGCTCAGATATTTGTTTAGATAACATCTACCAGACATATAAATATCCACCAGAGTAACACATAGCATATATTGATTGATTAACACAATACATGTTAACACAGAATAACATATAAAAGCAATGTAGGCTCGGATGGCCTGAATGTTCAATAAATTCTGAAACAATTTTCCATCCTCTCCGAGGGCCGTGCCTTACTTTTCTTCATCCTCCTGGCCTTCTGAGGAGCTCTGCCTGCCGCAGGGTCCTGTCTCATGCCCTGGGAGGAGGTGTGCTCCTTAATCCAGAACAGGCTTCTCCAGTTCAGGAAAAAAAAAAAATAAGCCCGACATATCTGTGTTTAAAACTTAGATTTAATTGTTTCTCCACGGAATACAGGGACATGGTGCTCAGCGTCTCCTGAACCCACCAGGTCTCCGCACCAGGCCTCTCCCGGCTTTGGGGAGGTAGTTGGCGCTGTCCCACGGGCCAACACAGACCGCCCAGAGTGCCACATGTCTCTATGGTAGAGCTCCTTGGGAACACAGCGCCACCTTCCTGTTTCTGACTTGGCCCTCAGGCTACCTGGCCAGATCTGATACCTGATGGAGGTCAAGTGGGAGGGCCACACCACGGACATGCTCCCACGGTTACAGAAGGTATGGCAGCCTCTGCTGCACGGGAATTTGAGCAGCGGCTCCACTGTTATTTACCGTCTTGGAGTTAAATCACGTTCTTAGACATACTTCAGGCATTACCAATGCTCATCACACTCAGGAGGGACACCCAGCTCTGCTGACCATCCCCATGGGCTCAAAAGAAAATATTCTTCCTGTTCCTCTTCCAAGTATGTTCAATGACATTTCTGTTAAACCAAAATCAATGTAGACACTAGGACGTGGCTCTATCAGTTAGTTCACTGTTAATCTCTGAGGCACAAATGCTTATCTGTACCAATTTCTTTTTTCTTGCAATTAATAATTGTCTTTCTGTTACCTGAACTTACTGTTGTCAAGGATTTGGCCTTAACATTTTGGGTAGGACCTGAAATCTTCTCAAAATGGTTAAATGGATGATTATACAGAAGTGACTTTAAGGCTTTTAAAAATCCTCCCAGCTGGGCATGATGGAGCTCATCTGTTATCCCGGCGACTTGGGAAGCTGAGGCAGGAGAATTTTCAAGTTCAAAACCAGCCTCAGAGACTTAGCAAGTCCAAGTCTAAGCAACTTAATGAGACCCTATCTCTAAATAAAATATAAAAAAAGACTGGGGGTGTGGTTCAGTTGTTAAGCACCCCTGGGTTCAATCCCTGGCAATCAATCAATAAATCAATCAATAATCAATCAATCAATCAATAAATCAATAAAATCCTCCCAGAAGCCCTCAGCCCTGAACCAGGCTTGTCTGTGGAGCAGCCCTGCCTGAGACTGCCACCTCCCTCTTAGCTTTCCTGGTCTCTTGCTGGAAATTCCCCTTGCCTTGCTCTGGTAAGAACCCTCCTGTTCTTTGCAATGTCTTCTCTGGTGTCTTATAGGTCTTAGAAATGTCAAAGGATGTCCCTGGGGATCTGGAAGGACCACTGTGTTCCTCTAGTGATGCCTCCTGTCACCTGGTCCTTCCTGACTGGAAGTTTCCAGGATCATCTGGAAGGACTGGGACTCTTCGTGACCTGCCACAGTGTGCTCCATTTGAGGTCTTTCCCTGGGAGGCTCAGCAGTGTGGAGAGCCCTGGGATCTGGGAGATGACTTCAGTTGATAATGTCCAATGTTTTGGGTCCCATCTCTCCTATCACGAGCACGTGGAGCCGTGATGTGGAGGTGGGAGATGTTGGGTGACCTTGGAGCTAGCACAGGGCCCCCGGGCACCTCGGGCCTTCTCTGCTCCCCCAGATCCCTGGGCTCAGCTTTGGAACTCAATACCCATGCAGCAGAAACCTGGCCTGGGTGCCTCTGCAGGGCCACCTCCCGCACCTGTGCCTGGGGTCCTCCGTGCCTGCACTCCTTGCCTGCACCTCTCGCCTGGGATCCAGCTCTCAGGTCTCAGGTCTGTGGCCCAAGTCCGTTTGCTGGATGTGCTCATAAAACAGTAGGACCTTGAGGAGTGAGGGGCAGCTGGCATGATCCGGGAAGGGCCCAGCGAGGACGCAGCTGGTTTTCTGATTACTGTGAAGTTTCAACCTAGAGTAGCACAATTACATTAAAAGCTCAAGGAAATAGGAGGTTGGTATGTTCTGTGTCATTTTATTTAAAAATTTTTATTTTATATTTTCCTAAATTCTTAAAATTCAAAGCAACTATGGATGACATTCATAAAAATATAAAACAGAGCTGAATGAAATTGGTTTACAAGTCTCCAGTGAAGCAAATGTTTTAATTATCTTGTTTTAATTCGATTATTGTGCTCTTTGCTTTCAATAATAAGTGGATTAAGTTCCACTTTCCTTTCCTTTTATTGCTCCATGAGGTCTGTATTTGTGGCAATGGAGAATGGGCTGATGGACAGGGGCCCTGTCTTCGTGGTGGCACAGAGCCCTGGGATTCTGGTCCTGCCTTACTCCTTGTTTTTAAGGTGGGTCCGTGCTGGTTAGACCACCTTGCCCTAAGTGTGTTCATTGATGACTTCTGGTAATTGCAGCATTTTGTCCTTGTGACTATCCTTAGTGTCTTAGCGAAAATATATGTGAATTTATTTAGAAGTCAGCAAAGGTGAGCCCATCAGACTTGGGTGGAGCTGGCTGATACCACAAGCACCAGTTTCTGTTTTCCAAATTATTTTTGCAGGCCAAAATTGCTGAGAATAATAGACGAAAAGAAAATGTCAGTAAGTATAAAAATTTATGATTATTTCCTCATATCTGGGAGGACAAAAAGTCATTTGCTGGAAGTTTCTATGAAATTCTGTGCAGGTTGCTTTGGCAAAACTTGTTGGAAATCTTGATAGATGCTGCCTGGAGACCAGCTCAGGTGGATGTTGGATGGAAACTGATTAAACAGCTTAGTTTTCCCAACTCTGAAAAGTGACCAACAGCTGGGAAAGCTAAGCAGCTGCTCACTCATCTACACTTCCAAACTCAAGTGCAAAGTAGGAAGGTCTGAGGTGTGCAGCTGTGATCATTGCTATCAGCACCTGGGAATATTTGTCAAACACAATAGAAGCAAAGGAACCTTTCCTTGAACATTCCACTGGATTCTGTAAGTTCTGTTAATCTTTGTATGCAAAGGGCTCTGGTAGGAATGAGTACTGCAGAGCCCTGAGGGGTGGCTCGGGGGCCCACCTGGGCCAGGGAGGGCCTGAGGTTTTCTCCCGTCCTCGCTCCTCCCAGCATGTGGAGGGGAGGATCTGCCCAAGCAGAACATGGGAGGTCTGCTGTTTCCCTGGGCTCCTGCGATGGCCCAGGACAGGGGCTGCTGCCCCGGGCATCTCCTTCCTGGCACACTGGTCAGTGCTCAGCCGAAGCCCCTGGTGCTGTGCTTGGCTGACCTGAGGACTTGTGTGCCCCCTGTTGCCCATGACTCTGCCTGTTCCTGGGCTCTTTTTAGGTGAGAGGCGTCCCAGCAAAGCTCAGGCGTGAGTGAGCCAGTGCAAGGAAGTTCCGAGGAGAGAGGACTGGGTTATGAGAGCGCTACCAACCAGTGCATTAACCCACTTGACCCACTCGTTGTTAACTGGGTGGTAACTGGAGGAGGTGGGTCACTGGGGTGCGACATTGGGACTGAGATCTTGCTCCTGGGGGAAGAGCGCTCTCTACTTCTGGATGGCCACATTCTGAGCTCTTTCCTCCTCCAGGACGTTCTGCCTCAACTCGGGCCCAGAGCATTGGAGCTGGTCATCTGTGGACTGAGGCTTCTGAAATCGAGCCCTGAGTAAGCTTTTCTTTCTCTAAAATAGTTCTTGTCAGGTCTTTTGGTCACAGTGATGAAAGAGCTGAGACAACTGGGGTTTGTCCAGGCCCTCCCTGACCTGGCCTGGGGATGCTCTTCAGGCCAAATACCAGGGTCACTACGGAGGCTCCCTGAACTTCTGCCTCTTGTCTGGGGGTCCGAGGAGCACTGCTATCACTGATCTTCATGGTCTGAAAACTGTTTTGTGTATTCTTCTTGGGATTTCTGCTGTTCAGGGTGGCAGAGCAAGTCCGGCTTGCTGCTACTGTGTCCTGGACAGGTGGAGCATTGCTGGACACAGGTCTTTCATAAGAAGACAGAGAAACAAGCAGCAGACAGGTGGGATGAGTGTCAGAAGTCCCCCCACAGAGGACCGTGGGGTAGAGCATGCGTTGCATTGCCCGGGGGGTGTGTGATGCAGGACTGGATGACGGCAGCTCTATCCAGAGGGAGAATGGTAATGTCACCCACAGTGGAACAATCACACATTCAACACCCACGGTGACCGTATTCCTGTGGGGGATCCTGACCCAGCAATGTCCAGAACCCATCAACGCAGTCTACGTTTACCTCTCTTTCTCTGCACAAAGCTTCTGGTCTGATCTGTGAGGCCCCCAGTCCTGGCTTATGTCCCCACTTGCATGACAACGACCAACCCCTGCTCTCTCCGTGAGGGGTCATGTACAATTTTTCTTCTAAGCTATGCATGAATGATTTTAAAGGATGAGGAAACACAAAATGCCGTTTCTCTCTGTGTTGAGACTTCACTCTTATCTTCCAACATTGAGGTGAGTGTGGTGGGCGGTTGTTGTTGTAAGTGCCAACAGTGTGTGTGCTGCAGGGCCGATCGTGTGCTCAGCCCGGAGCGGCCGACGCAGCCAGGAGGTGAGCGCCCGTGCCACGGACTGGAGGGGAGTCTGGCAAGAGCAGCCCTGGCGTCCTCACCGGGCATCTGCTGCGAGAGGGTGCTTCAGAGCCTGCTCCGCGGCCTGCTCTGGGATTGTCTGTGGATGATATTACATAAAAGGCAGCTTCTGATGAATCTGGCTCAACAATCAATCTGCAGTGCAAGTTGTGATTAGAGGGTTGGATGGGAAGTGAGGAAGGTTTAAAAATAGAAAGCAGATGTAATATTTTAAATGTCATTTTCTTGGTACTGTATTTATTTCCCTCGTTCAGTAATTAGTAAAATGTTTTCAGTTTTTTAAAACAGCTTATTACTGTGAACACAATAAACCCATATGTGTGAAAAACAAATAAGAAATGTGAGAAACAGATGATACATCCTTTGGGGTGTGGATGAGGAGAAACGGTGATAAAACGGACTGCCATGAAAATCCAGACCAGAATACACAGAACAACGGCGCCTCAAAGATGACAGAGAGTCAGGCACTCTGCTCTCCTTTCACTGGGCGTAAATTTGCACCATGGAGAGGAAAATGAATTTTTCAGGGAATTAAAACAATTCTTGAGTATAAAAAAATATCAAATATGTTTTCATTCCTTCTCATTCAGTATAGTCATGGATTGTTTCATTTCTTATTTTATATTTTATTTTAAAATTAAAATGTTGGGGGGAAAGTGGGATGATTTTATACACACACACACACACACACACACATATAGGTGTAATGATCAGAATAGTAAACATTTCCATTACCTTAAACATTTTAAATTAAAAGCCCCCAAACAGATGACTACGAAGCCATGGTATGCATGCACACGGAGTACTAGTCAGCTATGAAAAGAATGAAGTTCTGTCATTTCCATGAAAGTGGTTGGAACTGGAGAATGCTGCAAGTCAGCAGCAGAAAGACACATTCCTCAGATGTGTTCTCCTTGGGTGTTGGAAGAAGGGTGGATCTGATGTGGGCTAGCAGTTGCCCATGCTGGGAGGGAGGGCGTGGCACAGGCAGGCTGGTGCTTTGCAGCATGGTGGGGACTTAGCTCGCAGCACCTGTCATGTAGGTTTGAATCCCTGAAGAAGAGGAGCTCCTCTGTGAAGCTTTTTAACCCACTCTGTTCATTGTCTCAGAGAGGGAGCCCCTGTACAACCTTAAATTAACAAGAAATATATCACTTATGTCAACTTTGAAATAATAACTGTGTTTAGAGGTCTACTCTTCAAAGAAAAGTAATACGTGAGTCGTTAGAATGCTTGGAAGCATTTTAAGTTGATTGTGAAAGTGGCATGAACTTTGCCATGAAAGTTACGTTTCCATGGGGTTGATGTTGCTACCGTTCATCCCCTTCCTATTCTCAGGAATAATAGATAACCCAGGCAGACATCAGCAGGCGCAGAGTGAGAAAGGTGTGACTCAGTACCTACTTGGAGATCAACAGCTGCCAAACACTCTTGGGTTCCAGCAAGTGAGCTTTTGATGCAATTCTATTATAACTCTAAAAACAAAGGAAATGTAATTACCTTTTTATTGACACATTAAAAGGAAATAAGTACTGTAACCATAGTTGTGTGCCTTTCTGAAGACGTTCCCCTTCCTGCGGCCATTAGCTAATGGAAACTTCTTGAAGGGGGTGGGGAGGAAGGGCCAGCACGCGGGACAGGGAGGTCACTGCAGAAGGAAGCAGAAGCCATCCCTGACACGGACAGACGGTGGTGAGCAGTGAGCGGAGCCCAGGTTGGGTCTCTGGGCACCCTGGTGGTGCCTTCTTTCCAAAGTCATGCATCCCAACTCCGCACTTTCAGTGGACCACCCAAGGCGACCGCCCCCACCAGGCTTTTCCAGTGCTGCCGCAGTCTTCATTAAAGTGTTTGGAATCCTGAGATGCTGTCTCTTAGCCCCAGGGAGTGGGTCCCACAAAAGAAAGAGGCTCAGCACTGTGGGAGGAAGGACCCAGGTGGGGTCATGCAGTGGCCTGCCAGAACCTCAGCAGGTGCACAGTGGGGTGGGCGGGGAAGGGCCCCCCTCCCTGAATTCCTGTGACTGGGATCTAAGAGGAGAGGCTTGTCCCCACAGCCACCTAGTCACTGCCATGCCTCTGTGCTGCTCCCCAGGGCTCCAGGCAGCTGCGAGCACCCAGCCAGCACACAACAGGCCAGCCCAGCGAGGAAAAGACACTAAAATGCCCGCGATTGCACCCAAGGACGGCAGGGTCTGAGAAGTCCAGACAGCAGGACGTCATGACCAGGGAGCACAGGGCACACTGGGTGCCATCCTCCCTTTCCGTGGAAGGGGTCAGGGCCCCCACACCCACCCGACTCTCGCCACGCCCCCACGGGTTGGGAGCCCATTAGTGCAGCTGGGTTGACTGCTGAGGCCCGTGGCACAGTCAGATGAGGCTGAGGTGAGGCTCCGACTTCCTGGTAGAGACCCGGTGGGTGCTGGAGAAGAGGGAAGGGCCACAGGGAGCCCTCATGGCAGAAGGCCAGGCCTCCTAGGGGCCCAGGCTGCTGCTGGGAGGTCCCACCCCACCGGGGACAGGAGGGGTGCCAGGCCTGGACATGACCTCCTGGAAAAGCCTACGACCAGGCAGTGACTTGTGGGACATGTTTTTCCTGAAAGCCTGTGTGTATTAAAATCATCTTGCACTAACATTGCTGCTGCTCTGATCCGGAGCCTGAGTGTAGTAGGATCCTCTTACACTGAAGCATAAAATGCTGATTTTATACAAGTCAGATTTGCTTTGAAAGTGAATCCTGTTCAACTTATTTAAAAATTTATTTGTTAAAAATATACCTACTAGCTGCAACGTATTGTCAGGGGTTGAGAATAGAATAAAAATAAATTCATGCAGTCTTTGTTCTTGTGTACTTCATTCAAATAAAACCAAATAATTAGAAATTTTTGTTTATCACAGATTCATAAGAAAGTATATTTCAAATAATTTTTCTCATATTTATTCTTATTGACGATTATCTTAATATCCAAGGTTAAGGCAAATGAATAAAACCAGAAAGTGCTAGTCATCATATTGTATGGTTTAGTGTGCATCATAAGCTATAGTTCATGATCTTCAATCTAGTTTTTGCTAGAGCACAAATATCATTATTTACAAGAATTATACTGTGGATATAATGTGTGGTATATAGTGTGGATTGCAATGGTAAAAAGTATACTATTTGGGCTATTAATGATTCAGCACTATCAATATCTTTCCAAAAGTTGTCTTGAGAAACCGTGTTTCCAACAGGTAAGGCCAACATCCCGGAACTTTCATCAATTCAAATATTTCATTCCACCTTCTCCTGGCTTGCATAGTTTCTTATAAGATGTTGGCTGTGATTCTCCTCCTTGTTCTTTTCCAGGTAATTTATTTTTCTTTGAGATTTACCATTTGTCTCTTTTTCTCATAATTTTAATATGATAAGATTTAATGTTGATGGGTCACCTCTGAGCTACTTGGGTCTATGGTTTTTGTGTTTGTCACTGATTTTGGAAAATTATAAGCTATTCTTACTTTAAATGTTTCTTCTGTTTTTTTTTCTTCTTGCATTCTTACAACATATACTGATTGTATCACTGTACTTATGTTCCATGATAATGAAGTTTTTTGGTAAGCTCCAGGAAGACACAGTGACACATCAATAAAACCTGTCATGTCCCAAACAAAAATATTGTGAGTTTGTAAATCATAATCATTTTGCAATAAGTGATTACTGGCAGGGATTAAGAAGCCAAGTAAGAACCATTCCAATTGTAGCTGCAAATGAAATTATAAAAAAGTGATACCATTTATGACAGCATCTAAAAGAGGAATGTTTATGTATAAGTTTGACATCCTCTATAATGACTTACATGAGAAAAAAACTACAAAACATTGGGTTTAAAAATCAACAAAGACCTAAACATGTGGAGATACAGTCTGTACTCATTGAATAGAAGACTCAACAATGTAAAAGGTCAATCATTCCCAACTTGGTCTATGGATTTAATGGGATTCAAACATAATCCATAAGTTTGTTTGGTAGCTTTTGTTTCTGTGACCAAAATAGCCAACAAGAACAACATAGAAAAGGAGAAGTGTATTTTGGCTCACAGTTTCAGAGGCTCATTCCATGGTTGGCTGACTCCATTGCTCGGGGCCCAAGATGACACAGAAGATGGTGGAGGGAGGGTGTGGTCGAGGGATGCTGCTCAGCTCACGACAGCCAAGAATGTTGAGAGACAGGGGAGAGGTGGGCAGGAGCAGGGAGACAGAACAGGATCCCCACAGCTACACCCCAGTTATCACTTCCTCAAACCACGCCCACTTCCCTCCAGTGGTCCCACAGCTAGTCCGTTCCAATCATTAATCCGCCAAGGGAATTCACCGGCTGTTGGATCACAGCTCTCATTATCTAACCATTTCACCTCTGAACATCCCTGGACTGTGCTCTCACACAGGCACTTTGGTGAAAACTTCTATCCAATCCATAGCAATATACAAAGTACTGAACCCACACATCGACTTTACACCTTGCAAAAACACTATCTCAAAATGGATCATAGGTCAAGGCATTAAATGTAAAACTTCTTCAAGAAATAACATAGGAGATACTCTATGTGACTTTGGTTTGGCGATGAGTTTCTAAATAGGACCCAGGAGGCATGAAAGAAAGATTGGTAAACCAAACTGCATTAAAATTAAAGGCTTCTGCTCTGTGAGAGAAGAAGTTCTGTTTATCTAGTTTAAAAAATGCCAGTGTTTTAAATTGTTTCCCAAAACTCCATTAATACTTTAAAAAATACCCAGCAGTGTCAACAGGGCTGTAATTCCTTTTTCAGACAATCTGGGGCTTAGACTTCTGTCCTACTAGGATTCTGGTGGGCTCAGCACTGCTGTCCCCTAGAGCAGGCACAGCTCCCTCCCCTCAGGTCCCCTGGTGACTAGACTGGATGACAGTCCTGCAGAGGGCACAGCCAGAGGACCGCCCAGCATTACCATGGGATGCACAGCTGCAGACTCTGAAAGTCCCACAGCATTGACTAGCACTTATGGCTGGGGTTAAGGTTTCCAGGACTAAATAACACAAAGGTTCAAGGAGTAAAGTATTTTAAATGGATGAGACAAAGCGACTTGTTCTGCCAAAGCATTACACAAATCAAAGAGTTGTTTTAGTACTGATTAAGAAACTGCTTCGTAAAATGCTGGACAGAATTATTTTGTATTAACAGGAAAAGTGATATTTTAAACTAGAATGTGTCATCATATGTGATTCAGGTGCATTTTGGTCAGTAAATTAATTTTTTTTTTTTTTTTTTTTTTTAAAGAGAGAGTGAGAGAGGAGAGAGAGAGAGAGAGAGAGAGAGAGAGAGAGAATTTTTAATATTTATTCTTTAGTTCTCGGCAGACACAACATCTTTGTTGGTATGTGGTGCTGAGGATCGAACCCGGGCCGCACGCAAGCCAGGCGAGCGCGCTACCGCTGAGCCACATCCCCAGCCCATCAGTCAGTAAATTAATAAACTGATGCTCAGCAGAGTTTCTCCATTTCCTCTACCCTGCCCTTCTGCACTGGGAATTCCTCCTGCTTAGTAGTGGGTTAGTAACCAGCTATGCCTTCTACTCTCACACACCAGGAAGATCTTTCTGTGAATATGGGTGTATCAGGCATTGCATCTTTAAGCAAAAATTGAATCACATCTGGCATACTAAAACCTGGGTGATTATGAGAGGATATGGTTTTTTCGTGTTTTTTTTTTTCAGATTTTTCCAGTCAGTAATTTTCTCTCTACGCACATCTCTTTCTTCTCGTATCACTTGTATTTTCTCTGCAAGGCACAGCCTGTCAATTTCTCACTGGGTTTAAGTAGATAGGCCTTCACCTTTGCTGCCCCTGGAGGAAGTGAAATCCTCCCTGGACCACCTTCAGTCTCTGCGCACACTGACCTACCATGCCCCATGTGCATTAGAAATGACCATGACCACCTAGATGAAAGTTCAAGGATGTTACTGGCAAACCACAGAACAAGACCAAAAGAAATTAGTCCCCTGGGTCGGGCTGGAGCTCCAGGCTCTGCATTTACTGATTTCATTAGCATACAGTGACTATACCAATGTAATTGGCAGAAGGATGGGCAAAATTAAAGAAAAATTAATAATATTAACAAAAATACAAAAAAATGAAACATGAAAAGAGAATTAAATCCTCTAAAAATTAAAAAATGCACAGAAAACGAGGGTTCTTTGAATTAATTTCTCAGAAGATGAAATAGGAGAAAACAGAACTAGTGCGCATAGAAAGGAGATCATGAGAAAATCCACCAAGAGAAGCACAAGCACTTTTAGGAGAATACAAAAAGATCAAAAGGAGCCTAGGACACATGCAGAACTTGGTAGATCAACCCAGCACATATATAACTGAACTCCCAGAAGGAGAGGGAGTATATCACAAGTGACAGTGTCTAAGAAATTGAAGATTGGTCAAAGATACTAACTCATGGGGCATTAATAGCAGGGCCAATCAGATAAAAGCAGATATGAAAACAACATGGACAAATTACTGAAAACCGAAGACTAGAGAGAACCCTTCAAAGTAAATGCAGCAAAAGACTCCATTATCTTTAAGGACCCAAAACACTGACAGTTGATCTTGCAGCAGAAATTGAGGTGGGATGGCGATGTGCAGACCTCAGCCATCCAAGGGTTGCTTTCTGTGGACTGTTTTTTTTTTTTTCTTGAGGAAAAAATCATTCCTAGTTCATTCATTCATGTCTTGTAAGTCTTGATTTTACAAGATAATTAAATGCTGCTTGTTGTAGAGACTCTAGATTCTGTTATATTTCTCTGAAGAGTGTTACTCTTAAGCATTCAAATCAATTACAGGCCATGCACTAGGCACTTGTGCAGACTTGGATTTACTGTGTGTCTGGGCAGACCTGCAGACAGCCCAAGGTCCCTGAGCCCTGCCTATTTGTTAGCTCTCAACTTCCAAACTCAGAATCTTTTTTGGCCCTTGTCAGATGTTTTTTTATTCTAGTGAGACATGAGACTATTTAGAGTGGAATGAAACAGCCCTTCTCTAGACACAGGATCTTCACTTTTAAGCCATGGCCTTTCCAGTGGACACCTGGTCTACTCCAGGTTAGAACAAAGCTCCAGCACCCAAACCTGCTCACCCTCCAATCTCTGCTCCCCTGCACCCAGCGCAGCTGCTCTGACTAGCCTGGGGAGTCTTGTGTTCCTGAACAGGACCAGCCTACTTGGCTAAGGACTGTGGGCCACTTGTCGACCTTGAGAGCACCTTAGCACTGGGGGCCTGTCCTGTGTTTTCCAGCCCCTCCTCCCTCCTTCTCTGCACTCCTTCATCAGAAAATCTTCTTGCTTGTCTGTAGGCGCGCTCTGTGACTTCTCTGTCTCCGCTGTGTGACCCAGCACCTGAGGCTGCCATCCTTGGTCAGTGTGCAGCTGTGCAGGGGAGCTGGTCCACTCCAGCAGCCTCGAGAGGGTGGCCAGGTGAGGCTGGGGTGGTCCACGCCGTGATTCCAGCGGCTCTGGAGGCGGAGGCAGGAGGATCGTGAGTTCAAAGCCAGCCTCAGCAATTTAGCAAAGTGCTAAACAAATTAGTGAGATTCTGTCTCAAATAAAATGCAAAATAGGGCTGGAGATGTGGCTCAGTGGTCAAGTGCCCCTGAGTTCCATCCCCCATGCTGCCCCCCAAAAGAAGCCCTATAGGGAGTTCAGTTCCTGGGGAGCCAAGAGCTGCAGAGTGAGGTGTCCCTGCAGACGAGGTGTCCCCTCCAGGGACTCAGGGGCACTCCCGGGCTCACCCCTTCCAAAGCTCCTCATCTTCCAGGCATAGTCATTTCCTGAATGTATGATCCACCTTAAAACATGCATGCTGAATCTCAGGCACACGCATTCACCACAACTAGGGAAATGAATGATCACACCAGCTGTTTGTGACAAGCATTTCAGCATATGTGACATCAAATAAAGACCCGAAGTGTCGTGAAGCCGCGGCCATGTCACTCTGCCCAGGGGGTGGTCAAGGACGGTTGCAGCCTACAGAGAAGCCGGGAATGGGGAGGCTGGGAGCTCCAGGTGGCTGCCCTCTCTCCACAGGTGCCGAGGCTCCTCCTGGTTCCTCGGAGGCCCTCTGATGCCACACAGCCACTCTGCCGTCAGGCCTTCCTCCTGGACCAGTGGCTCGCAGAGGGAGGGAGAGATGGGGGAGGTATAGCAGCTCACACACTGAATTAACGGAATGGCGCTTCACTGAGGGACCCAGGCCCTACTCTCACATCCAAATGTAGGGTCTCAGGTGGGGACACAGAGACACTTGTGGAGGATATGCACTTTGAGGTCTCCGACTGGATCCAAGGAACCTCACGCAAGTGAAGCTGGTGAGACTGAGCCGAGTGCCACACCAGCCGACTTCCCCAGTCCTCACCATGAAGAGAAGACCCGGACTACAGGAGGGGAGGGCGGTGACCACTGGCCCTCAGTGGCCATCTCACCATGTGCACCTACCAAAGCACGTCTGGGACACCTGAGGATCTGTAATGCTTGACAAAATCTGCCAGTCTACCCGTCACTAAACCTGGAAAGAAAAGGTGACAGATTAGAACTAATTTTATCGGATTTATTTAATACTATTTTCAAGTAAATACCACTAAACTCTGCAATATATGTCTGCTTCAGATTTGTTTTTCTTTGACCATAATTTATTCAATGCAGATTAAATATGTACGAATTCAATTTTTAAAAATGATAACATAACTTGTAACAATTTACCATGAAGCTTTTCCACTGGTCCAGAGGTGGTCTTTCGCCCTCCCCTGTTCACCACGAGTCGATCACTGTGTGCTACTCTGGAAGTCGATCACTGTGTGCTACTCTGGAAGAACTGTGACCCTAGCTCAGCTGTTAAGGCATCCAGACACCTGGGAGTGTGGCCCAGCCAAAGACAATACCTCTATGTCACCAGGGTCCTCAAATTAGTTGCAAAGCAGCGTTGATGGGGATTCGCTCAGCTTCCCAGCACTGCTGGCCTCAGTGAGGGTCAGATCAACCTGCTTCTTCCCAGGATCAGGGCTGCACTTCGACTGTAGGGTTTGTGAGGAAACTACAGAGAAGTGATAGTTTGGAATGCACCCCAAACCATGTCATCAGCTTTTGCACCAGGACCATAGTGGGTGGAAGGCTGGGGGACAGTCCCTTCTCTCCGGAGTGATCCTTTGGGAGAAGAAATGGGTCAATCGTGCCAATTCCTTTAAACTAGAACAGTGGTGAATCCCGCAGGGCGAGGCTCCGCGCTCCCGGGCCCAGCGCACCCCTGCAGGCGCTCAGGGGCCGCTGGCCTGTGTGCAGCAGGACCCTCACAGCCCTGAATTTTCCCAGCGAGCTACAATTACGGAGCCAGGCTGCATAATTTGAGGCAGATTCATAGCTGAAGAACTCTTGAAGGAATGCCGTCAATTACACCTGTGCCTCATTAGCTAAATGGAAGGAGAGCGAACTAGACCTGCGAGGTTCTGCCGTTAGAATCCCGAGTCGGCACAGGCGCACTCTCAGACGCCAAGTGCAAAGTCCTTCGCCAAACATAAAAGGGAAGAGCCAGGCCCAGCCTGAGCCCAGGAGCCTCTGAGCCACAAACAGTTGTGCTTTGCTAACAGCCGCCTGGAGCGCCTGGAGGGAGCCCGGCTCTGCCCGGCTCTGCCCTGGGTGCGCGGCTCCTGCCAGACAGCCCAGCGTGTGGGTGGGTGTCTCCCTTCTGTGGCTTTTCTCCTTGAAGTTTGAAACCTTTAATTGCAGACTTGCTTGGTCTTGAAGAGGCTGATAGACAGCCCGGCTCTCGGGATGCAGTCTGTCGTGGACTTTTTGGGTAAATGTCTGCATGAGGGATGCAGTCTCAGTAGCCGAGCGCTGGACACCCTGGTGCCTCAGAAGGGAACACCAGGTCTCCTTGCCTGTCTTGACACACTGCTGCATGGCCGCCCTGGTGGCCCTCCTGTCTCATGCTGCCTCTCTTCCTGTTCTGCGTGGACCCAACAGCGCCAGGAGTCACCCAGCTGGCGCAGGCCCCCGGGGGCAGTCGAGGAAACGAAGAGCGCCGTTCAGGAAAGGTGACTGCGCTCCCGCAACCGTGCCTGGGCTTGCCAACGTGGCCGGAAGGGTGCCGTGGCTTTTGGAAGTGGAGCCACTGGGTAGTTTTGGGCTCGGTGCCTTGTGAAGGTCGTGGGGAAGGGCTCAAGGGGCACATGACGTCATTTGACATCAGTTTGGATGGAAATAAAGTCCTCTCTGAACATTCTATGTGGCAATGACCATTCTAGGACAGACATTGAGCCACTCTCAGCAGAGCGGCCTTTGCCAGCCTTCCCACCCCCTGCAGGACCCGAGGGCCCTGTCTCTGTAAATGCCGAGTGTGCATTTCTGTGCCTCTGACCCTGAGCCCCTGCCCTGGGAGACAGGACGAGGTGGCAGAAGGGCAGTTGGAGAGGAGCACACTCCCGGGGCAGTACTGTGGGACTTGCGCTGGTTGCTAAGAACACTGGTCACCTTCCCCACTCAGAGCTTCAGCGCTGACAGCCCTATGTCCCCACCTCTGGTCAGAAGACCCCTACCAGGGCTTACCCACCTCTGCCTGAAGCGACAGCTCCTGGATTCTGTGGCCTTATCCCTCCCACGGGGCCGTGGGCTGTAGCCGGGGCAGGTTGTGGGCAGCGCTGTGTCTGGGGCAGGTAGAGAGTGTGGGGAAGCCTGGAGGGAAGCCACTGTCAAGGGCCGTGGCCGTCTCTGTCTCTGCAGCTGGGCTGGCCCTCGGCTCTGTCCTGTGCTGCAGCCTCTGCCTGAGTCCAGGGAGACGCAGCTGGGCAGGTGGAGGTCAGGTGGGAAAGAGGAAGACGAAGCCAACTTCCTCCCCTCTCAAGAGCAGGGCAAGGTGCAGCCCTCACTGCCGGGTGAACGTGGACATGGAGGAGCCTGGCGGTCTCAGATGTCTGCTCCGCGCCTCCGAGCTGGGATGTTCTACAAGAAACAGCTCCCTCTTCACCAGCACCTTGCGGGCCCCTGGTCTTTCCCTTTTCTCTTCTAGGAACAGAGCTTGCTGCTCATTGTTGTCCTACCAGGTGGACTTGTAACCCTGACCACAGCCAAAGTGCACCCACATGCCAGGTACTAAGGACACCGTGCAGGGTGGACTCAGGTGGGAAGGCTTGGCTGGGCAGGGAACCTTTCCATCTCACTGGGGTCCTTGGGACTCTGGCTGCATGTGTGTGGCTGATACCTATCTCTGCGGAGTTCCTGGCAGAGGGTTGGAAAACCAAAAGGGAATTGTGCCAGCCATGACTGACTTGGAGTAGAGGAAGATCTGAGGGTCTGAGCCACCTGCTGCTCCATTCTGCTGGTGATGCTTGGAGGTCGAAAGCCTCCGTAAACCATCACCTGAGACAAAGCCGCAACTTCACAATGATTTCTAATTTGTTTCCAAGGGGTAAGGTGAAGACGACTTTTGCACAGAGCGGTGTGAGGCTTCGGGCTCTGTGCCCTTATTGCTTTCCTGTTCAGTGGAAATGAAAAGGAAGAGGAAGCATCTTGGCCAGAAACTGATAAAGAACATGAAATAAAGTCAGAGGCTGCGTCTGCCTAGGTGTGTGCTTACAGCACTTCTGAACGCGTGGAAGCCGGGTGAGCATGTGGAACTGGGGCTCACCACAGACCACCGGGGCACAGCGGCAGTGCACTTGGGGACGCCTGCCTCTACAGCTCTCGGGGCTGTGGGGCGTCGGAGCGGGTGGTGCCTACCGTCCACGCGTGCACACGTGTGTTCTGGGGAGTGTGTCCGGAGCTCAGCGTGCTCTCTGGTGCACAGCACACAGATGGATCTGGCCGCCCGTGGGGAGTGCAGGGACCCTGCTCTCTGGCTGCTCACCAGCCGACCCTGCGTGTGGAGGAAGGGGTTAACACCTGCGTCTTCGCACTGTGCCGGGTCTGTTTTCCGCCGCAGCTCCCATGCTCAGAGTGCTCTTCTGCAATATTCTGCAGAAGCAACTTGTCAGGGTCCATTTGCAGCCAGCTACCTTGATGGTGACATGGGCCCTGCCTGTGGTTTACCTTTTGACCTCACAGAGACAGCAGATGGGGCCAGTAATAAATCCCGATTATTAGTGAAGGAGCCAATAGCCGGGACAGGCAGACCTAAGTGTCGGGCAGCTCTACACTGATTGCTGTGATCTGCCGTGACACGGAGGTGCACGCCCTGCCAGGGAGGGAGGCCAGCCACGCAGGGCGGCGGTCACCCTGCGCACTTGCCCTCCCCTCCCTCCCTTCCGACATGCCCCTCCCCTGTTCCTTCTCTCTGATCTAACAAGGAGCTGACGTCTCGTTCTGCTTCACAAATTCGTGCACCATTAAGTCTTACCAGACTGGTGCTGAGGTGCTGCCTGATTAGGTCCAGCACAGTCTCTCTGGGTTTTGTGTACTAACAATTCCTAATTATTCAAAGTAGCCACAAAGTAAAGAAATGCATTCACAGCATGACTTATGTCCTTTAATAAGTGGAAGAAGTTGTTGTAGTTCCCATTTTGCCCTTTTATGTGAGGCGGTGACAGAATTCAGTCCCAGCAATGGCCAGAGAACCTGTGAGGTGCATCCAGAGGAGAGAGTTTCAGGTCACCATCAGGTGGGCTCGGCCAAGGAGAAGGGAGCAGATGGGATTCTTTCTCTAAAAACGCAAAATGTGAATATTCTACCCTCCTAGGAAACACTATATGTTAGTGTTATAATTTACATTTATTTGTACATTCAACGATAGATAACTTGTAAAAGTAACAAAAACCTCTTCAAACTTCCCTGTGACAAAAGAACACCAGGTGATGACACTTTCAGAAGCATCATTGACATTGACATGGCGCACGGTTTTCCAAGGGAGTCCACATTGGCCCCATCTATCAGGAAAATTAACTTTCCAAAAATTGCATTTAAAGGATCACTGGATATATTTTGAAAGGATTTTGGACACTGAAGAAGTAAGCTTTGCTTTTGTGAGTTTTCTTCACTTCTGAATTCCTTCATAAGCCAAATTTTGGGTAGCAGGACGATACGCACCTCTCATTTTTAGCCCTTGACTTTCATAATGGAGAGAAATAGCTCCCTGCAAGGTCGGCCATCAAGGCTTTCAGAAAAGTCACAAGCACCAACGTGGGCGTGCACAGAGGGACAGCAGTTGACCAAGCGTGGCTATGAAAGGGGTGAAGGAACTTCTTGGGAAGACACTGGCCCACTGGGACAGATCTCAAAAGAAGAGCTTGTCACAAACTAGGCTTCCTTCATACACAAAGTTAACCTCTAGACAAAAAATAATGAATGGAACATCTCAGTGTCACAATTCTGCATCACAGATGGTCTTATCTGTTTAGGAAGTGCTTCCCCTGCACGGTCACACCCAGCTGGACCTAGAAAAGAAGGGATGCATGGTTTCATTAATCATCACGGGAGCTGAGCAAATCAGAAGTGGGCTGAGCCAAAGGGTAGTGTTGTAGCCATGTCTCATAGTCAAAACCACCAGCAAAGCTGTCACTGAGAAGAGAAGGAGTGGTCAGGGAGGTGGAACTTGGAAAACCCTGCTGACTGGTTGGAGTTGGTGAGGGAGACTATTTTATTGAGTATCGGTGCCATGTTACAACATTGGTTCATCTTGTTCCTTGAGAGCTGCATAGATTGTTTAAGTTCTGTGTAAAAGTCAGAAGCTCACTGGTTTGTTCAAACCTGTGCACTCTGAGTGTGCATGAAAGTGTGCGTGAGTGTGTGCACGTGTCCCTGTGCAGCTATATGTATGCCTCCCTATGTGGCCATGAGTACACAGTGCATGTGTTAGCAGGGCACTAGTGTGTGCACACATGAGCATGCAGCATATGTGCCAGTGTGCTTCGGCATGTGTGTTTGCTTTTTGTGTAAAGAGCCAGCGTTGTTGTTGTTGTTTTTTTAAACCATATCCAGGTGTTTTTTTTTTTTTTTTTTTTTTTTTTTTTTTTTTTTACCCCTCCCTCTCCCCTTTGCAGAAATAAAACCAGAAACACCCCAGGGCTAATGTGCTAATTATCAGTGGCTGTGCACTCCTCCCCAGAACATCTCTTCTATAACCCCTGGAAAAATTCTGACATATTATAAACTGTCTGAATTAGCGTCAATCAGTAAACAACAAATCAGTGCCAGCCCCATGGTGGAAGGACGCGGTGCATACTAAGCAACTTGGCTCAACAATGCCAAGGTTAAACACAGCGCATACCAATTGAGTCACCTAGACATATTTCTGAGTTTCCAGAATGTGGAAGGCACTCAGCGGACATTTCAGGCATCCAGAAAAATCGGGTGGGCCCAGTTCCCTTGCTTCATTCACATGTGTGTCTGCATGTTTGTGTGCACAGGAGTGCGATATGAAAACTCGCACAAGGACGCGCAAAGACAGCTGCCGTCAGCACACACATGGCCACTTGGGCTGGTTGTTGATCGGGCAGCTCTGCGTGCTGGGGAATCACAGTCAGGGCCATAGCACACGTGCAGAGCTTGCACTCCTCATGGCGAACAGCCTCTCGCCCCGAGACTGGCTTAGTAAATCACTGTCTCTCGATAGTCATAAAAGGTCCACATTTCTCTTCACCACGTTCCCCTTTGATATCTGATCTCTGATGCTCGACTAAGTGACGGAGCCTCCTAAGTTGCCACTAATTTCACCACCAGCCTCACTGTATTTTGAACGTCTAAACTGCTTTTGATATATATATATATATATATATATATATATATAATTTGATTTAAATGTATCCCAAGAGATTTGATTATGCAAGAAACCCAGCTTACGAACGCGGTGTCCACCACGCTCATGTGCACTCCTCTGCCTCAGTCTGCGGGTGTGACGTGTGGTAAATCAGCCTGCCGTGTTCTTAACTTCCTGGGACAAAACACAGAAGAGGGAAGAGGTGTCTTCTAACTTTCAGGTGAGTTAGAGCAAGAATTGAGCATCCTTCTCTAAGTATCGGTCTCTGACAGAAATCGCTCTTCCTTCCTCATCTCTTGGAGGAGGTGGGCACAGTCCAGCCTGCCTGTGACCGTGTAGTCACACAGAGGGATGGGGACATCTCAAGTGATGGACAAATCCCAGGAAGCTGAAGAGAGCCTCATAAGTTACTGGTTGAAGTGTTTTGTGTTCGTGGCAGGAGCCCTCTTCCCTGGGAGGGGCTCCGGGCAGCCTGGCTGTCCTGGGCAGGAAGGGCGCCCACATGACCTGTGCATCTGCAGAGACTTAGGGTACTTAAGAGATGATGGCCAGACATATGGTTTCATCATGGCGCATCTAAGCTGCTGCTTATCTGCTTAAGAATTCATTTTTCCTCTAATTTGATTCATCATGACTTAAATTTGAGCCGGTTTGTCTTGTCTAGAAGGAAATGCATGCACACATGTTAATATTCCTGTGGCCAGTGCGCTGTAGCCAGCCCCTGAGGGCTTCCTGCAGAGATGGCCTGGTCCTGACTTTCTCCCAGCTGGTCTCGTGGGCAGAGTCCTGTTGTGCCTGCTCGCAGAAAGCACAGTGATCCTGAGAGGCAGATAGCGGTGGGGCCGGAGGACCCTCCATCTGTATCTCCACGTTACTGTGACTGTGTCAGTGGGCCTTCTCTGTTTCCCTACAACTCTGCCCTATCATCAGGCCCGACGAGGCCCTTGCTCTTAAGACAGACGGGCGTGAGTGACGGCGCACCCTGGAAACAGGCCAGGAGCTGTCTCGTCATCTTCCTGTCGTCTGCAGCACAAGCAGCGTCCACACGGCAGGCCGGACTCTGTTTACCAGTCAGTGCAGAGACAGGCCCGCAGCCTCGGCTCCCAGCCAGACGCCCTGCAGACAGCAGCAAGGGCACCCAGAGCAAGCTCCACTGACCAACTGCCCACGCCCTCGTGGAGAGGCCGAGGTGGCCTGACTCTGGAGCGACGTGTAGGCTCAACAAGGACAGCAATGGGGGAGAGGACAGCGGACGGGACACACACCCATAAGGCACGCCTGAGTGCTCCCTTGTCTAAATAGGAAGCCACCCGGGAAGTGCATCCTGTGGCTGGAGAGTGCACTCCTGCGTGGGCCAGATGCCATCACAGATGAGCAGGTGGGAGGCCGCTGACCACCAGGAGCAGCAGGAAGAGCTACTTCCCAGGGCCCAGCCCAGGAGGCTTAAAAGTGCACACCTCAGGGTTGAAGACGCATCCATCTCCTCTCTGCACGGTCCCAGAGCTCACAGCTGAGCCCTGCTCTCATGGCTACGGACGACAGTGCTTGTGAGTGTTGCAGATAGAAAATGAGGCAGAGTACGTGTCCATGGGCCACGCAGACACGAAGGAGGAGCTGCCCTGTGGGGCTTGGGCATCTGCAAAATGTTCAGCTGTAGTTAGAGCAGACCAGGAGCCTGAGGGTGGCCAGGACCCTCTGAAGACAGGGGTTGTGGGAGCACTCAGCAGATCTACCAGGGAGACGGAGTGGGAGGAGGAGGGTTTGGGGCAGGACCAAGGAGGAACACAGAGTGTGGCTCTCCAGACACAGGTGCAGGGCACTCCCAAGAGGGGCCTGTGTAGGACCCCAGGCCTGGGTTCATCCCACACACAGGAGGTTGTGCTGCCTGGACGGGGCTCACCTGGCCACCCACCTTGTGTGCACCTGTGTCTGACACACCTGTGTCAGTGTCTGACTCACACGTGTGTGGGGTGTTTCCTCAGAGTATCCCAAGCCCAAACTATGGAGGGGCGCCAGTGTTCAACGGGAACTGCTCAGTGCCTCTGTCCCTGCTCCTGCAGGCCCCTCCATGTGCTCCCGCTGTGGCTCTGAGGCCCACCTGGCCGCCAGCCCCTCTGCTCCCTGCCAGGGCTCAGCTTGGACGCCGTACCTCTGAGGGTTGAGCAGCCGCTGGAGACAGAGCCTGGTGCTCCTCCTTGTCACCTTCCCCGTCAGAGTCACTCCTCTGACCATGCACCATGACAGCCTCGAGTTCACAGGGCACTGCTGCCAGGGCAGTGTCTCAGCGCAGGGTGACGGCAGCCAGGGTGGCTGGCTCTTTTCTTCCCTCCCTGTGTTCCCAGGACGGATCAAAGTGCTTCCCTTACGCCAACTCGCGGAGTCGATGCTCGTTCACCTCCCCACTTGACAAACGCTGCACTGAAGACTAGGCACGTGCAGGGGGTGTTTGTGGGATTGTGATTATGCAAAATACCTGGATCCAGAGAGCGTTTGTGAACTCCAAAGGGGCCAGCTATGGGGTCCACAGGATCAAAGCCCCGCGGGGTAGAGCTCTTGTCACTTAACATCAAGGGAAGTTCCAAGTCACTGCAGGCCACCACGGCGCGGGGGCAGAGCCAGCAGACACTGATACTGCTCTCACAGGGGCCCTGGAATGACAGTCGCTCCCTGCACCACACGTGGATGGACACCTGGAAGACCTGCCACGGAAGTGAGAGGAGCGGGATGCAGACGGGGGTGGCTGAGCTGCAGAGGCCCAGGCTGGCCCAGGCGCTGACCCTGCTGCTCATGTCAGACCTGCCATCTTAATCCCATGCAGGACAGGCCCACAAAGGCCAGTGTGGGCCAAACCCCACAGAGATGGGCACAGCAGAGGGGTTCGACTGGACATGAAACACGTTCACAGGTCCAGGCAGACCCCACAGAGCAGGGCCTGCCCCATGGCTGGGCCCACTGCGTTTCACTGGACCTGTATGAATGCAGGCGACATTTCAGGTTTCATACAAAACCAAGTTTTCTAAGTCAGTTGCTCATTACTGCAGCTGAGGGCGGCTGAAGAGACCCTGGCAGTGGACTGTCAGCTAAGCATGAGGAGCAAGTGAGGTTCCGAAGAAACTCCTGTCCGCCCAGGTGGGTGCGCCTCTCACCACACAGGAGGATTTGGGGCTGGCTGGGTTCCTTAACACTTTCTCCATCAAGCGTCCTCGATTTCGTGAGGCGACGTTGGACGTGATGGGGATATTGAAGACATTTATCTCAGCCCATCCACAAACTCTCCTGTTAGGAAACGTGGTTTCCACAGACAGGTGTGGAGAGGAAATTCAGATGACTCAGGCAGGGACTGCTCTTTCTTGCTAGTAGGATCCTGGGCTGTGTCCGCCGCAGGAACAGAGGTGGGTTGACACTTTTCACATCAGGTTCTGACAGAAGATGCCCTGTGCCTGGGCCGTGGTGGCTTTGGACTTGCCTGAGGTGTCTGCCGAGTCCTCTGAATGCTGGGAGCAGATGTCACTCCAGTAACAAAGGTCAGGAGAGCTGGAGAAACGCAGGGGACCCACAAAGCCAAGGACAAATCGCGGCGTGCCCACGCCCCTCGTGGCCCAGGTCGGTTTCCCGTCCTACATGCTCCTAAGTGCTTTCAGTATTGACTGATTGATTTCAAACTCATTTTATGGAAATCTTGCGGTTTAATTAGATGGCTCTCCAGTGCCTGACAGTCCTGCTTTTCATTAGTAACAAGTGCTGCGTGGCCAGAGAAGAGCCTGTTGGAGTCCTAAGAGCCGTCTTCATGCACAGTCGATCAAAAGTCAGAGACAGTCCATCCGAGAGCCCCAATCTGCACGCATGGCCACCTCATCAATTAGGGACAAATGGCCAAGAAAAGATGTATCTTAGCATCTGAGTAAATAATGGAGATGGGCAAATGAAATTTGGTAAATCAAGATGAAATACATCTCTGAGTCTTTGTCAGGCTGCTCTCAATTGGAGGATTGAAATAGAATTGATCCCCTGGTTTCCATGCAGGAGCCCAGCTGCACTGGAGGCCGCTGAGCGTGGAGACGACGGAGGAGAGCACAGCACCTCTAGCTCGTCACTCTAACTTTGTGGGTGACCTACTCTCCTGGCCATGTGCTTCACCTGGGGAGGACTGAGGTTCAGGGTCTCCTTGGGATGTATCCAGAAACCTCAGTGACTGTCCTGGTGGCCCTAAGGTGAAAATTCTTTGGCTCAGGCCACACTGTCTTCCAGACATGTTCCCCGCATGCACACACACATGCATGCGTGTCTCCCAGGAGGGCCTGGGGTCTTGGTGCCTCACATCCTCAAGGGACCACTGTGGATCTGCTGTGTCTGCAGGGAGCCTGGCTCCAGGGATTCTGCATTTCAGTTTTCCTGATAGTTAAACATCATTTGATGGCAAGGAACAGAAAAGTCAGGGTGAACAGGACTTCAAAACCCACTGGTGTGCCTTGGTGTGGGTTTCTGGGGATAGTGAGGCTGATGTCTATGGAGACTAGTGTGGCTTGGGACACTTCACGTACACTAGTTGTTCCTGACCCCAGTGCTAGGCGCACACTCGCACCAGCCCCTCTTGGCAGATGGGGAACTGAGGCCGTGACACACTGGGCTGGCAGCTTGTCCTTCCCTGGCTGAGTCAGAGGGGCTCAGAGTGTGTCCGAGCGCAGAGGGAGCACGTGCAGTCCTGCTGGTGCTAGCCGGCTTTCTGTCACTGGACCGAGGACTGAGGTCCTCAGCCAAACAGGGAAGGGGTGCTTGGGTTTGTTCACGGTTCAGGCCATGGTCAGCTGCCCATTCTCTGGCCTGAGTGGCACATCATGGTGGAAGTGTGTGGGGCAGCAGACGTCATTCACCTCACCGCTGGGAAGTGAAAGGAAGAGAGGGCGAGAGACCAGATCCCTCCATTCCTCAAGGATGCTTCCCCAATGACCTAATGACCCCCACCAGCCCCCCCTCCTGAGGGCTGGCACCTCCCCAGGGAGCCAAGCTCTGGACCCACACTTTAGCCAGAGCCCTTTGAACTCTAGACTTTAACTACACAAGTTTTGCATAACTTAAACGAAATTTTGCATAATCAACTATTGCCAGCCTGCCCTTACCCATCAATCTAGCACTTATCCTTTGGAAAAGGTGAGACTCATGTCCTGTCTGTGTCCCGGCGTCCACACCTGCTGCTGCAGACTTAAAAGACCTGTGACACTTGGCAGGTCTGCGTGCTGCCCTGACCCACCAGCACTTCCAGCTTCTGAGACTTTGCAGAGCACAGCATGGTGTTGGCCTGTTCCCTGGTCCTCGACTGCTCCCACCATGAGATGCCACCTCTCCTGTGATGCCTCAGCACCCCCAGAGCCCACCCCAGGGAGGACAAGGCTCCCCATCCACACCTGGCAGTGCTCCCACGGTGACCTGTCAGCTCCTCTTAGGGGCTTCAGCGGTGGAACCAGAGGGTTTTCGCAGCCCTGGAGACCAAGGAGGTGGCCTGTCACCTTGGCCAGTGCATTGCCACATCATCCCGCCTTCCCTGAGTGGGAGGAGCAAGCAGGCCAAACGGACCAAAGGAAGAGGGAGTCTCTGACCCCACTGTTACGTGGCACCCACACTGTGCTCGCCATCTCGCCAGGCACTCCTGAGACAGCGGGAAGCACAAGGGGACCTCAAGTTCCCGGTGACCTTGAAACACTGGGCCAGGGAGCATCCGTGGAGGAGAGGGGCTCAGGGGCTGCTGTGGGCCCTCCTGCACAGTGCCACTCCTGTGACGGCACAAGTACAGCCGTGGAGGCTGGTGCTCCGCTCTGCGGACCCTGCGTGCCTGTCTCCGTCTGCTTGCCTGGCAGAGGCCTCTGTGGTGACAGGGAGGTAAGACAGGCACAGGCTGGGAGTCCTCCGAGCGGTCGTCCTGGGAAAGCCAGCACACGCGCTTGTTTGGGCTCCGCAGACTCAGGGAAGGGGACAGCTCTGTGCTTAGTGAAAATGAGTCCACCTGGTAGCTGGACGATGGCAGGTCAGACCCTGGTCCTCCTTAGTCAGTGCAGGTGGCAGAAGAGCTGGCTGTACTCAGAGGGACAAACTCGGGGTTGCCTGTGGAAGGCAAGTCCATGCGCCTGGGCAGCCCCCAGGGCGGCATGAACGGGGCTGAGGAAGGCCTTGGGCTGAGTGCACTCAGCACCAAAGGGGGACATCTTGAGCATCACTGGGGACACATTTTTGCAAGGCTTCTGGCTGAGAAGTTGCTCTCCTCCTGAGCAAGTCCAGTCCCTGCTGCTTCAGAGCTGAAGACCAGCTGAAGAAGACGGTTCAGAGGCAGGGAGGCAGGAACATGTGCCCGCCAGACTCTGAGCAGGAGCCGCGTGTCCTGGGATGCCACCTGCTGACACGGGAGGATGGTGACGGATGAGCAGAGTCCACATAGAGCCATGGGACAGCGGTGAGATCATGGATACCCTGACAGAGGCCAGAGCAGAGCACAAATGGTGGTCAGTGCCGGTCACCCAGGGCCAGCGTGATGGGAGGCCCGGGGCTGCTCCTTCTCCTACTCCTGCCTTGGGGCTTTAGGATGACCACACAAGGGCACCATCCTGCCAGCCACCCTGCCCACAGCAGACTGAGTTGTCACAGTGGTTCTGCATCTCCTGGCGCACCAGGTGCCAGCCGGGCACTGAGTGCATGGCACCACTGTGGGCGCACCATCCAGCCCGGGGCTCCTGCTCCTCCTCCTGCACAGGGTGCGGCTCTCCCGCTGGAAGGGGGGAGGGGTTGGAGCTTTTCTTCTGAAGTCAGTTTGTCCTTCCGGAGTGTTCAGAGCTTCTGTCCAGGCCTCTCCTCATTGTCTCAGCTGGATTTCTCACCCAGACCACAGAATGCTCACCATGGTCTGGGCGACTCCTGCTCAATTTCCTGGGGACGGTCCATAACAGCACCACGCTGGTGCTCAGGCAGGGCTTGGCTCAGTGCAGGTGAGGATGCCCTGGGGCCAGGACTGGACTCTCACCCAGGCTGGGGAAGGGTACTGCTGGGCCCTGGGCAGGATGGAGTTCTGTGGCAGAGAGGAAAACTAGGCTGACCAGACCTGAGCAGAAGGGACATCAGGGGAGCGTTCTGGAGAGGCCGTGTGGTCAGCCACAGGGCCCAGGGTTTCCTGCAGTGCAGCACAGGAAGGGATGTCCCCCCGCCCCCCCCGCTGTGTGGCCTGCCTTCAATCCTTAAAGGTGCACCCAGCAGCTCAGGGACCTCAGGCCTGTGTCTGCGAAGGTGGAGCCCAGAGCCACGTCCTTCCAGTCTGAAGGCGCCCCGTGTGTTTGGCTGTGCCCACGGTGCTTGTGTGCCATCCCTGAGAGACGAGAACGTGGCTTCATCACCATAGTCATTTTATCACTGTTACGTGCAGGATCACATCACCTCCTAGCTCAGGGAAGAGGCTTGCTCTGTGCAGGCGGCTGCGCAGGCAGCTGACCTGGGGTGAGCCAGCAAGGCAAGTGACCCCAAATGCGGCCAGCCCTGCACAGAGGAAAGAAGGCGAATGGGGGGGGGCAAATGGATGGGCATTGGTGAGAAGTGACCTGAGCTCACGTTCTCCTCCCACTGCCCTCGAGTGACCTCAGATGTCCTAGCCCTGAATTCACCAGCTTCCTCATGGCAGGGACCTCACTGTGCCTCTAAAGCTGACTTTGCTTCAGGTCCAGCCCTGGTTCCTGGTCTCTGACCTTGGACAGTACAGACTCATACCTAAGTATGTGCCTCTGGGCAGCGAGTAGCTTACATTTGGGACTCAACTGTTGATTCTGAAAACAGCACAAGTTCTAGAAAAGCAAACTAATAAAAATAATGTTCTTCAGTAATTATCTCAAACAAAGAGCACAGACAGACATGTAGTGGGTGGTGCCGCTGTTTAGGAAGCAATATGAGCCCTTCACAAGCCACTCTGGGAACCATTTTCATCCCCCAAATATCAAACAAGTGTCTCAAGCGTCCTCAGAGCCCTGTGTTAGAACCGGGGAGGGGCTTCCAGCAGGGACAAGGTGGAGAGTGCTGTGTGCTCCCCTGTGACGCTCCTGGCCTGCCAGCAGCCAGAGCACCTCAGGTGTGGTGGAGGACACAGGAACCGGCACACTGGAAGCTCCACCTTGTGAGTGGGTGTGGCCTGCACACAGGGCCACCCAGGGTGACCAGGCGTGGTCACAGGAAGCAGGCACAGGCCATGACGGTGGATCCTGGCCACGCCCTGCAAGGGTGATGACGGTCAGGCTCAGAAGGACAGGAGCCCCAGCTGTCTCCCGAGTGGCCACCGCCCCGCCTTGGACAGGTTGCCCTGCATTTATTAGACATTTTAACCAGAAAGGAACCTTAAAGGGGCCTTCAGATTAGGAACACAATGGAAAACCTCTAAGAAAGGAAATATCTTATTAATTCATTAAGTCAAACTGCTTGTATCTACACTTGTATGACTAGAATTATGGTTCATTAACTTCATTTCTTTATATGAGTTAATTAGCTCAGAGGAGGCCAGAAATTAATTACCAGCTTATATAGTTTGTGCAGAATGGCATTCTGTTTATTTAGTTTCTCCTATTAACTTTTAATCTCTTCAAACAATAAAAGAGGTAATTAGTATTTTATAAACAAAAATGAATGCAACAAAGGCAAATAATTTGCCAAATCCTGAAGCTCCTGTGAGGCCCCTGATACCGGGTGGTGGAGGCTGTGGACCTTCTCAGTGTTAACTGTGAACAGGAGGAGCTGGCGCGTGCGGTGGCCGCGGGACCCGCCCGCTGCCCCTGGAGCGGCTGTCCAGAGACCTCCGGAGCAGAGGCATCCAAGTGCTCCCTGCTGTTTGGAAATAATCGCCCACGTACTCAACTACAGTTCTGCATCACCCCCTCTCCAGAGTCGGGAAGAGACACCAAGGTAGAGGCCAAGCTGCGGAGGCCACCTGCCTGTCCAGCGCCTCCTTGGCCCTTGGCGCTGCTCTGCTGTCCAGACCTGGAACAGCAGGTCAGAAGACTTCAGCCGGAACCCCGTGCTCCACAGAATGGTGTGCTTACTAGACGTCGGTCTATCCCCCAGAAGGAAAGATGACTCGGACGCTGAAACCAATCTTTCCGCATGGCTCAGAGCTGCAAGCGTCTGTGAACACACACGGTGCTCACGGAAACTAACGCCACCGACGTTCTGAATGCAATGTTTTCTGAATTTCCAGTCATTATATACTTCTAAAACTTCCAGGGAGATTTTCACAGTATGTAGATTAGCTATTTTCAAGATAGTTAATGAATTACAGGAGTTATTTAATCAATGTATTTTGTTAGCATAACATTAATATTAATTAAATGTTCATTAAAAAAATTGGATCCTTCACAGCCCGACACCAAGGGCCCCGAGTGCGGTGCTCAAGCCGCGAGCTCAGCAGGACGCGGCTTCCTGCAAAGCTGTTATCAGAAGAACTCATATTGGTAGAAAATATCTTACAAGTTCTCTTAACACATTATTTCCTGCAAAATAATAACGTGAGCAGAGAAGGTCCCCTGCGTCTGACTTGCTGCCTGCGTCTCCTGAGACCACCTCTCTGCTGCGCCTGCTCAGTCCCCGCCAGATCACAGAAGAAAGAGGAGCCCAGTGCCCCAACTTGGCGACTTGGTAAATAGGCTGGACACAAAGCCCTGACCACATCCCAGTCTCCTGGAGGACAGCGCAGCAGAGCTTGCCCAGGAACCCGCGGCCTACATGGGAGGGGGCGCAGTGGCCCCTCTGCCCTGTGCCTGCGGAGAGTCCAGTAAGCAGGAGGCGTCCAGAGGCAGGTTTGAGGGGCATTCTAGAGCCCACCCTGCACCCCCTTGCCGTGGAAACACTGTATTTTCCACAGGCGATGTGCGGAGCGTTGAATTCTTCAGGAGAAGGATTTGAAATGTCAAGTTTGATTCTCACCTGGGACCAGTGGAAACCTCTTCCTGAGGTTTCTGATGTGCTTCTTCCTGAGGTTCCTCACTGTTTCTAACGTGCATTTGCTTACGGGGCAGCCTAGATTCCATCTGAGGGCACCGTCATTTCTTTTGTAAAGTAATAAATTCATATTTTGTGAGATATAAGCCAAGATTTTCCGAATTCACAATTCCGATTCCCCTGACACAGGGAATGGTTCCCAGGGGGAAGGGCCGGTCTCCCAGCACAGGTGCGGCCTGGCCTGCCTCACAGGGCACATGGGCGCCTGCTTAGCTGCCCTCAGTGGCTGCTGCTCAGGGACCAGCATGGCAGCCTGCCATGGCTCACCTGCCAGTGGCCCCACAGCGCCAGGGAACCCTCGAAAGGTGGCACTTCTGTGTCCAGCTGTGCGCAGCCCCACTCGGTAGCTCAGATCTGGCAGCTGCAAGCGCTGTCCACGCTGTCCTCACTCCTGGGTACAGCCTCTGTCTGTGGGGGCCGCAGGCTGCCCCAGATTCCTTCCTGGACGCTTGTGGAGCGATTTGAGATCCTGAGCAAAGTGGCCACCAGGATCTCCAACGTCTTCCCACAGATGTGGGCAGGGCACCCGTCCTGGAAGGCAGCGAGGGAGGGAGCGTGTGAATTCCCGGCTCTCTAGGCCTTGTCCCGCCCACTGCTGCCCTGGGGCATCCCAGGAGGATCCTGGGGGCTGCCCTCAAGTTCCAGAGCTCCTCGCCACCGCTGTTCTGCGTCAGGAGGAACAGGAGCAGTGCAGGCAGACCCGGCCGCGTCTCCTTTGCCTGCTGACTTCTGGAGGTGTCTGTGGTCACCACAGGGTGAGGGCGTCAAGGTTTCGGGAGAGCTTGCCCAGGAACCCGCAGCCTTCTTCTCAGAAACGGGCAGGGCTGGTAGCTCAGTACGCACGAGTCCTTGTGCTCTTTGGACCCGCTTAAGCCTCAGCCATAGAGCAGGAGCGGAAAAGAACCAAGCCAGAGGCAGCCGTCCCTGGCGCCAAGCCCTGGCGCTTTCCTGATGGACACTCCCCAGGCTCCTCCCCAGGAGGAAAGAGGCAAAGATGGTGGGAGCCCCCATCCCCGAGGGTGTCTCACACAGGGGGAGTGGAGAATACTGTCATGGAATTTGCTTAAAGCCTTACAGAAATACCAGAGTCACCTGAATGCTCATCAGGAGATGATGAGTGGTGTCTAGGGCGTCACCCACAGACACCAGCTGAAGGGACCGGCGGGTAAGACTGAACTTACTGGTTACCTTCCAGTAGACCTCAGATCCAAAGAAGATCCTCGGGAGTTCTGGGGAAGGAGCTTCCCCGTGTCACCTCCAAGGCCAGAACTTCATGCCACCCTTTAGGCCAGAGTGACCTGTGTTTGTCTGTAGGAATTCAGTGAAAGCCAGCTAGAGTGTGCGTCTCACCTGCAGGTGACTGGTGCGCACGAGGGCTCAGTTCACCCGACGTTGCGCTGTGACTTCCCTGAGCACCAGCCATTCCCGATCCCCACCTCTGACGTCCTCTCTGCTCAGCTGGCATCATTGCTCAGCTGTGAGCTGAAGTCTCGTTTCTTTCTTTGACTTATGGAATTTTCTCTTCCAGGAAAAACACACGCCTTCCTCTGTGTTGTTTTGGAATCGGTTTTTCCCTATACGCTCTTGTGGTTGGCAGAGTGAGTCTCCAGACAGCCCGAGTCCTGTCCCAGGAGCCTGTGATCAGGGCATGTGACATGCAGAGGGGTTCAGGCTGCAGGTGGCAGAAGGTTGGCACTCGGCAGGTCTCGCTCGGGGACTCGGCTTGGATCGCCTGTGTGGTCTATTGTAATGGCGGGGGTCCTCCCGAGATAGGCGGTCAGGAAAGGGTGTCTGGAGAGGCCATAGGAAGAGGTTGGCCAGCCACTGTGGAGCTGAAGAGCGGGGTCTGCCAGCCGAGGAAAGGGGGCATCCTCTGGAAGCCTGAAGAAGCAGGAAGGCTCTTTCCTAGAACAGAGGAGAACCAGCTTTGCAGATGTGGGAGCCCAGGGACAGTGGTGTGTGCCGAACCGCCCTGCGTGCCCTGGGAATGCACACGCGGCTCTGCTCCACTGACCCCAGAGGGTGCAGATCCTCTTCCAGGCTGTTCTCCAGCTCCTCCTCCTGGGCCCGCCTGCAGGTGTGGACACGCTGTTTAAGATGGCTCAGTAACCCCTGCTCAACATCTCTGCTCCGCCCTGACCTCTCTTAGAGTCCCGCCTCACTTAGGCAAGGTTGGCTCCTGGCTCCCTGATGAAGAACGTGCCCCTGTCCCTGCGGACGGACGCTGGCTGTGGTCCCACCAGACCCTGCGCTGGCTTCCCGAGGGCTGCTGTGCCCTGGGCTCCTGGAAGCCCCGCCCTCCACAAGCACCCGCTCACTCTTCCCTTCTGCACCCAGACGCCTCAGCTATTCCTCATCCCACACCTACAGGCACTTGGGAGGTGGAGACCCTGCTCAGGGCCCCAGGCCAGCCCTGCCTCTTGCTGAGACAGTGAAATCAGCACCTCGTGACAGGAGGACTGGGTGTGGGAGGAGGAAGCTGGAGCTTCCGAGCCCACGTAAACTGACATTGAATGATTTGTCCTTCAAAAAGCACAACTTTAACCAAATACGCTTTGCATCGCTAGTGGCCACTGTTCTGGAAGACAAGGATGACAAAAGGCTTCTGGTGTGGTTTATGTCACTCTGCTTTGTGTCACCAAATAGATGTCCACTGCACACACACACGGGGAGTACTCGCACCTGATTTTAACCAGCCAGACAACGCCATGCCCAGGGCCCTGAAGCCCTGTGGCCAGGGTTCCGTGCAGGCCCGTCCAACTGCTGCCTGGTGTTCCTGACGCACTGCGGAAGCCGCCATCACCCTGATATATTGATGAGCACACCAGGCCAGGGGCCAGTGGGTCCCTACCTGGGAAGGGAGGAGCACCCTTCTCCTCTGCTCTCACTCTGGACCAAGGTCATTCTCTTTATCATGTGCGGGTTCTACTGAGTGATGCCAGTGAGATGAATACAAGCAAATAATGACAGGGCCGAGGTGATGAAGCACGAGGCGGGGTCGCCGGGTTTCACACGGAACAAATTGAGTCACATCTCCTTCTCATCCATTATTTAGGGGTGATTGGCCAGGCTTGGCTTCTATAGATTTGATAATCATTCAGATGTCCATATTTAATATGTAACATAAATTTCTCATTTGGATGCCGATGGCTTGTCACCACTGAACACAGTGCAGGGAAGGAGAGGGATGTATGGATTCTCAGAAATATTGGACGTGAATAAATATGTAAACGGGAGATAATAAAAGCTGCTTCTGCCTGCCTGCCAGCGAGCCTTCGTGTCAGACTGGACAGCCCGTCTAGCGCCGTGATGGTGTGCAGCTGGATCCTATGAATATTGGCCTGCACACTGGAGATTAACGCACAGCAGATGTTTCTCTGCGGGTAACAGATATATCACCCCTGATAACGGATGACAAATGTTGTTCCATATTGTGTCAGACAAAACCAGGGCTCTTGTAAAACAAGCGTTGCAGCTGGAATAGGGTATTTTAACACCGTCACCTAAGGAGAAGACAGACAGACAGACAGCCCCCTGCTCGAGAGGCATCTGAGTGCCGTGCCGCCCGGGGCACTCCCAGCCGGCGGGTGGAGGGCAGCCCAGGACAGCGTGATTGACAGCCAGGGTGTGCAAGGAGCCTCCCACCTCCCGAGGTCCCACCCTGGAGTGTGCAGGGAGCGTCCAATTATCCACTGTGTCTTTCTCTCCACGAGGCCCGCAGCACAGATCAGAAAACACCCAGTGTTGGTGGGGAGCATGGGGCCAGGACAGCAGTACAATCAGAAGAGCTAATGGCTGCGTTCATCCTGAGGACCAGCAGCCGGATTCATGAGCCACCGAGAGTTAAATGTCACTGGGACAAGACAGGAAAAAAACAAACAAAAGAAACCTCCTCCCTGAAGAGATATTGCAGGAGGTCGGCCGGCCACCGTGGTGGCCGCCTCTGCCATTCCACGCTGTCCACTTGTGCAGTGTGCGCCCCGAGAATGTCACTTCCTCCCCTGCAGCCTGGCGGGCTGAGCCCATATTAATCTCTCCCTCTTCACCCATTTGTTTATGAATTCTAGTCTTCTCTCTCTCCTTTCCTGAAAAAAATCTCTCCCTGTAACCTTCACCAACAGCCCTCCAGGAAACTCAGCAGTTACGGCCGGGCGTGCTGTTTGTGATCTCTGGCTTTCTCAGGATGGCCCGCCACCTCCCCTGGGACCCCTGGACGCTCACTGACCGGGGACTCAGGGTAGGGAGACTCAGTCTCCGGCAGGGCCGGGTGGGAGGAAGCTCCTGGGGCGGTCTCAGCCCTCTCCAAGTTGCTGATGAACTCCTTCTCACCTCCCCCTGCCGACAGAGGCTCTGGGGTGCAGGTAGCTGCTCTCCCCAGCCATCCTCCAACGAGACGGTGGCGGTTGTTTGTCTGATAAAGCACGTACTATTTGGAACACAGATGTTTGATTATTATTTATTTCCCTCTGAAGCCCACTAATTCAGTCCCAAATGATCTCTTTTTCCCTTTTGCTTAAATTTAATTTGGAATGTATGTTGTTGGTAAGTGACAGATAGTTTAATTATTAATGGAGAGCTGCAATGCAGTGCAGCGTGTCTCGGGCTCTTCAGGGGCCGAGGCACCACCGCCTCCCTCCTCCCTTCTGCTGCCGGATCCCTCAGAGGGTGCAAAGGTAATTCAAAGTGCACGGCAAATCTGCACCACACTCCACTCCTCCAGGCCCGTGCTGGCCTGTGACTTCCTCACACAGCTCAGCTGCAGAGGCCTTCCCTGTGCCCTTCTCTGTGGGACCCTAATGTTCACCTGCAGCTCTGTGGACCTCGAGTCTAGAGTCACCGAGGAGGCCCAGCCCAGCCTCTGCGTCCTAAAGGCCGTCCTGGAGCATCAGTGGAGACCACTGTGGAGCAGGTCCTGGCCCAGAAATGGGAGCCAGACAAAAGGGACAAGCTCGCAGCCTGAGCTGCCTGGCAGGAGGCAGTCGGCTGGAGAGGCTGTGAGCTCTGCTGGAGGGGGGTGACAGAGCCGGCCGTGGCTGGAGCCCTGGATGGGCCAGTTAGTTTCACAGGCTGCCTCTCTAATCAGCCGCCATGGTGTGCGGGCTCGCCATTGGCCAGAGGAGGCCAGACCAGGAGTGTTTAAGAGGCAGCCTGGCTCATCACTCCACCCGGGTGGGGAGGCGCAGCCCAGGCCTGCACCACAGCCAGGCCCCTCGGGCGTGCGTGGGGGCCTCGGAGGCTGCAGAGCACAACCAACCTGCTCTGGGCCTGGGGCTGTCCCAGAGTGACCTGATGTTGCTTCGGGCGCATCTTTAGAAATAGAAATGTCTGCTTCCTTTTTGTTGAAACAAGAGTGCCCCAAAGCAGCTATCTGTCCTTTGTCCTCTCTGGGTCCTGTACAGGACCCATCCCAGGACCTGGCCTTCTACATTCCTAATGAGTGCATGAAAAACTCACCAGCTCCTTCTGATTTAACTCTGTGCCCCCACCATCACTAAATCCGCCATTTTTTTTCCATAACAAGTCTCAGCACTTGTTGTCTTGTTGTCATTAACTTGAGTGGCCCCTCTCCTGACCCTTCAAAGCACAGTGTCTTCTCACTGGTGAGTTCAGCATGAGCACAGAGACTTTACCTAATGTGCACATGATGAAATCTGCAATTTGAAACCCAGGTCCGTGGTGCACATAAGACAGGTTCTGTGCATGTGTGACGAGGGCAGGAGAACTCTCGGAAAAATGGCACAGCTCCAAGGCCAGGCGGCAGCGTTCACGTGGGAAGTGTGAGGTGACCATGTCATCAGGCTTGGTAGCCAGAGAGCAGGTTGTGAGAAAGAGAGCCTGCATTTCCTGTGTGGCCACCAGGTAAAGGTGAAAACCAGGAGGGCAGCTAGGGTTAGCAATGGGACCCAGACCCCAAGCCTGGCAAGGGCATGTGCTGGCAGGAGGCAAGTTTGAGAGGTCAGAGCAGCCAAATTCTCTGCCTTCAGGACCACCTGCTGCTGGGTGGGAAGTGTGGGCGAGGACCAGTGAGGACCTTGGCCTTGGGTCTTCCCAGCCCTGCAGAGTGCCCCCTGAGTTGGCACACAGTCTGCCGACTGAATTCACAATTCTGCAGGACACGGTGACACTGGGGGCTTCTCAGATGGCAGCTCTTTGCACACGTAAACTCCAGTGATATTTGGATTTGGTGAATCTCAATATTCTCTCCTCATACTATTTGTTAGATACTCCCTAAATTTCCTAATCATTCTTTTTCTTTTAGGAAATATGAAATCAGTGTGTGCCATTTTCTAAGGGTCCCAAGTGAGGAGTGGCGCAGTAGACAGAGAGTGGTGGGGAGAGCAGAGGAAGAGGCAGGGCGCCGACGGCAGGCCAGCTGGAGTAGCTGCGCGTCCCCAGGGAAGGCACCGAGGAGTTCTGTGGTTCACAAAAGGTCAGACATGCTGCTCCTTCTCTTTCCTATGGTGGAAGTGCTGTATACACCTTCTGAGCTGATGCGGCAGTTCCCCGTGGAAACTGGACTACATTAACATGGTGGAGGGCAGGGGCTGCAGGCCTCCTGCTGCTGGGCCTCCGGCTGGAAGGGGGCCCTCCAGGAGGAAGACGGGGCCGGGGCCGGGAAGCCTGCAGGACCCAGGTCTACATCTGGACCCCCCCCCCCAGAAGGTGGGCCCTTCTGCAGTGTGCGTTGCTTTTGCAACCAGTGATCTGGATATTTTTTTCTAATACCACTTATTTTTTCCTACTTCTGGCAAAACGCTTAAACAAAAAGCAATGGTCTCTAAGGAGACCGCTTGCGGAGCAATGCTTCTTTATGGAAAAACAGCAGACACCAACTGGATGCTGCAGACAGAGTTCCCCCACCAATGGCCACTTACTTGACTGAAGCCATCACAAGAGCATCGTGGGCTGGAGTTCTGCTGACCAAAGGAGGACAGTGCCCTTTCCTGTCCACTAAGTACCAAGCCCAGAATTACTGACACATCACCTAGTATTAAGTCCTGTCTAGATTTTCACTGTTGGTTTTTCCCTTGAATTATCAAAATGCTGGATCCAAGTTCTTCTGGGATGGGTCTGGCTAAGTGCTCCTGTGAAAGTCTTGTCGGCAGAGGGAATCTGCAGTAGGGAAGGTCATTCTCGCAGGTAAACGGGCACTTGCTGGAAGTTTTGGGATGCGGAGTCCAGCCACTTGCTGACACTTTGCAGGCAGGATTTACTCCAAGGGACCTCTGAAGAGCATGGGTGAGAACCTGCAGGTGACAAAGGGAGGGCACCTGTGTAGCTCAAGGGCTACAGCAAAAGGGACCCCCTACGTTTCCTTCAAAAAGTCTACAAGTGACCAGGGCACAGAAAAAGACTTCAAGTTCAAGAAACACATGCTAATTGAGTAGAAATGTGAAATAGTGCCTTTAAAAATCTTCAGACCTTGCCTGTATTATAGCTTGAATATACACCTGCATAAACTGCCACAGTCCAGATATTTCAAGGTACACACAGTCATTATTACGACATCCTAGTCTGACTGGGGATCTTGCCCTGTGTTTCAGTTTGCTTCTTTGTAGTTGAAATCAATGAACTAAGTTTCAGTGATCTCCTTGCAGGTCCGAGAGGGTGTGTGGCGGTCAGGACTGGGGCCCCAGGGTGTAGCCTGCTCACAAGCTTCCAGAAGACCGTTCCTCCACAGGACAGGCTGCTGTGGGACCGTCCTCCTGTCTGCCAAAGTCACCCTGGCCCTGGCCCTTCTGCCCTCAGAATCTGCATTTCTGCTAGAGGAAAAAAATGACGAGTCTTAAGTTTGTGGTATACACAAAAATGAAGTATGTGAGTACCTGCTGAGCCTGGACACGCTGCCCATGATGGGGGAACTCGGTCCTTGAATTTAAAGAACTTCCCAAGGCGCTCCATGACTTTGACAAAACCCACCACGTGGGAGAGCAGGGCTAGGGAGCCGAGTGCCTCTGCTACCGCAGCTCACTGAGGGGAGGACCTGAGGGCCCCCTCAGCCACCATGCTACGCTGGTTTTCTGAACCCACTGGTGGGTTCCAGTTCACCGCCATGAAGAACCTGGTGCCACCAGAAGAAGGGCCCCCAAGTGAGGGTCTGGCTGTCTTTACCGCTGCCAGTGCCATGACACCACGGAACTACAGCGGCCCTACCCCACTCTGTCTCCAGTGGGGAGTGGCTCCTGGTGTTGGGGACCTGTCCCTGAGCTGGCCTTGGGACATGCCAAAGGTTTATTTCAATAAGTCTTTCTGCCTTGGAACCTAAAAACATTGATCAACTCAAAATTTGTAAAGATTTTCTGCCGCAGTCTGGCTGGGCACAAAATCACGAGCCACTCAAGCAGGAACAAACTTTATTTCTGAAACTCCCGCCAATGTTATGCACGCACCCGGGAAATATGCCGAACCACACACGCGGCGTTCTCCCGGGCCACACTACACCAACAGGAAGGTCCCTCCTCTGGAAATCCCTCCTCCCGCACTTCCCCAACCAATGGGAACTCTCCGGGAGTCCCGCTAGAGCTCCAAAGTAGCAGGCTGAGGCGGACAGCAGGGGTCTAATATCCAATTGAAAGCAGATCTTAACATAATCATATCATCTCAGTGGCTTGCTGGGGTCACCTTTCAACCCAAAATGCCATGCGTCATTCCTACTTGGCTGTGGCTCTTAGCATCTTTCTACCATCAGTCACGGTCAGCTGAGAAAATGGTCCTATGGTGGACCAAGGTGGATATGCGACAGGGAGGTCAGTCCCTGCAGCGCAGGAGCTGAGGATGTCTGCTCCCGCCCCATGCCCCCCGAGTTCTCCAGGCCCAGGCTCCCCCTTCCCACAAGACTTTGGCACCCTGCGTAGCCTCTGGGCCGTGCCCCTTTATTGATGGCAAACCCCTGGGGTAAGTCTTTGTGGACAGTTTCGGTATTGCCTCTTGTCCGATCAGCACCATGAGCTTTGAAGAGACCCTGCTGCCACCCTGGTTTCTGCCCAAAGCTTTCCAGTGCGAATTCTCTTTGCTGAATGTCTGGTCTTTGATGCCTTTGAAGGTCATCATCCCTGTGATGCTCTGGTACGATGTCCTTTGCCACTGAGGCTGAGGCACAGCTACGAGAGCTCCGTACTCAAGCGGAGGCCAGGCAGGAATGCAGGGTGCTGACCACAGTCAGGACAGAGCGGCACACACCCCTGTCCTCTCCACGGGCTCATACCCTGTGATTTCCTCTTTGCTTCCCTTGGGTGCAAACTTAATGGCATAGGCAAACCCAAGGAGACACTGGTTCTGTGTTCTCTGCCAGTCACCAAGGCCATTTCCATTGTTTTACAATTTAAGGAATGAGATGGACTTCAAAGATGGCTACAGACCAAGGGGATCTGTCCAGGTGTCTTGTACACTGACAGTCCCACAGGTGTCTTGTACACCTTCCCTCCTGGGAGGCTCCTGATTTTCAGTAAAGCCAATCTCCTGCATTTCTTGGTCCTCAGAGGTCAAGGGTGCGCCAACAGCACACAGTCCGTGAGTTACGGCCTTTCAGCAGGAGTGTGCGGGCTGCTTCGCTCCCTCACCACGTGCTCAGTCTCTCTCCATCCCTCCTCCTGCCCCTTCCCCCTGAGACCAGCCCCACCACACGTACATTTTCGTCTACAGCTGCTCCCTCTGCGTCATACGTGGTCTCACACTCCCCGAGTCCAGTCCAAGGCAGACGTGGTCTCACACTCCCGGCGTCCAGTCCAAGGCAGACGTGGAAGTACAGACTGGGGAGGAGGAGAGCTGCTGGGGCCAGGGTCTCAGAGGAACAGAGACCAGGGCTCTTCTCTGCAGCCTCCAGGGGCGCCCAAGTTCCTCCTGAGGAGGGCAGGGGCCGAGGGCTGGGGCCGAGGGCTGGGGCCGAGGGCTGGCTCCAGTTGTTCTGTGAGTCTGGGTGGGGAGTGGGCTGTCCACTAAGAGAGCACCCAGGACTGCCCCGGGGAGCAGCCGTGAGCAGGACTAGGGCTGTTCCTACAGGTGAAGCAACAGACTCCAGGGCCATAGCCACCCACCACTCTGGCCCCTTGTTGATGCTGAACAAGGAAACAGACCTCAGTGACCACCCCAACTGGTCACGAGGGTAGATAGTGGGTGCCGTTGGTCCAAGGTGGCTTCCACCATGAGGTCTCTGAAGAGCACAGTCCAGGTGTCTGCGGGTCCTCTCTGCCAGGAACCTCAGGCCCTGCCGGGCAGCAGAGGTGAAGCTGGGGCCTCCGGTCCTCGCCTCCCTGCCCCTCCCTCTGCTGCCTCCCCTGAGGCCTCTCTAGCTGGGCCCTTGGGTGAGATGCGGACACCGGGAGGCCTGCTCAGGTCTCCTCCAGGGACAGCAGCTTGAGCAAATACTCGGGAGTGCTGCAAGAGGAACTGCAGTGGGTGATGACACTGACGTGCCCAGGGACATCTCCTGACATGGGCAGTGCAGGGCACTCATGGTCAAAAAGACGGAAAGCTTTAGAATGTTGGTACCTCAGATCTCTAACACTGCACGTATTTGTCATGTGAGTCCTGTTGAAACCACCGTGAGATGAGATCCCTGCGCTTCTCCCACTTCCTGTGCATTTAATCCTTAAATGGGTGAACCAAGGGGATCTTATCAAGACCAAACGGACCAGTAAAACAAGATTACAGGAAGAGGGGGCTGTGACTCCCATCTCAGCCTGCACATAGCGGAGGAACGGAGGGTGTCCCGAGAGGCCTCACACGGTGTCCCCGCAGGGCCTGTGTCATGAGGCTTACAAGTAAAGGTGTTCAGAAAGCCCCCTCCTCTTCTGGTCGGTGTGGGTCCTGACCTTGCACCCTGAGCTCGCTCCCCGGCTTTATGGACTGACTTTCGTTTCCCCAGATCATTCAGTTTCACTGCTCTTGTCCATGTCTGTGGGTACTTTATTGAACTCTTCCCTTCAGACCTCCCCTTCACCTCCATCTTCCCTTCATCGTACATGACAGTCGGGCACACAGAAACCTGTAGCCACCACAGGAATGGGAGGGTGGTGCGGCCGTCTCTGCAGTTTCAGATAATGTGGAGTAAACTCCCATATTTCCCCTGCACGACACACGGCAAGTCTGGGAATTTCCACATGTTCCCTTTTCATTGGAAGTTCTCTGTTGGGTGGGGAGTGAGCCATGCCTATGTCCCAGAGGCTTGAGACTCGGAAGGCTGAATTTTGACTTCGGAACTATACAAGTGGCTTTATTCTTTTAGTAAGGAGATTCCATAATAATATGTCCTTCTTGCATGGACACAGAAGAAGCTTCGGCGCTCCAGGGGATGGGTCTTCATGGTGGTGCCCAAGAGTCTATTAAAAATAATAATTAGGCATATTGATTGATAAACACGATGTCCTGAGATGCTCGTCAATCTCTTTATTTTTTATCTTTAATCATAATAATATAATAATGTGATATTATATAATATGCAATTCTATGTTTTATATACATAATCATATAATAATATCATGCCCGTAGGCAATATTCTTAGGCACTGTGCCCAAGGAGTACGAGTGCTCCCCTGCAAATGCGCGACAGACACCATGTCTGATTCTGACGGAGGGACATAGGTTGGGCAGTCTTTTCTCAGACAAATTCAAATGCAAATTGCATTATAATCACCCTGAAGGTTTTTTCCTTAATAGCTCTCTGTTCCTCCCCAGCCGCGGATGTTGCTGACCCAGATCCCTCATCTACCCATGCTGGGCTCTGCGTGGGGAGCGAGGCCCTGCTCCCAGGGTCTGCGGCTCTCAGGGTCTCCCAGGAGCACTGCGTGTTGTGGCGGGGCCCAGCAAGCTGTCTGCACACTCGGCTTCCTCTCTCCCGACACGGTGAGCCTCTGTTTAGGGACTTCATTTGAGGTGAAGCCCACATCCAGATGCTTTGTGGACCCCAATTTCCCCAGCCCAGAAGTGCCTGGCGGTGCAGGCACTGGGGATCCAGGAACTCGCTCCAGCTGTATGTGGAACGTGGTCTTAGCCACAGAGCTGTGCGGCCACTGAGAGGAGACATGTCCCCGGAGGGTGGTTACAACCAGGTGAGGCAAGGAGACCGCAAAGACACCGGGCACAGAACTGGGAGGAAATGCCGCTCGTGGCAGAGCAGAGCCCCGAAGTCTAATGAGGGAACAGGAGCTCCACTTTGGAAAGCTGAACTGAATTTCATCAGTTCTAAGTTAACAACAGATTCAGAGCAGGAAAAAAAAATTAGGTTAGCTGATCAGTGATTAGGCCCTAATCTCTATGTGGACGCTCTGCTGGTGGGTGTGAAGGCAGCCAGCATCCAGGACGTCACCAGAACCCCAAGTGAAGGAGAATCCCCCTGCACAGGGACACCAGGGAAACTCCCCTTTATATCTGAAATCCAAAGGGAGAGCCCATTCAAAGTCCTGGCACCGCCTGGTGAGACCCGTTCTCAGGAGGAGGGAGATCTCTGCAGACAGCTCTTGGCTACCATGTCAGTGTGGGCAGAGGTGCCCGGCGGAGAGGAGCAGGAGGGAGATGGGGTCCTTCTTCCCCTCTCCCTGCCTCCGCTGCCTCCCTGCCTCCCCGGAGGCCAGACCAGGAAGGCAGCTTGGCTCCCTAGAATTCCAGGCAAGGCGGCGGCTCAGTGTTTCCCAGCCCACTCCCCTCCTTTCCGGACAGATCATCTTGGCACCAGCAGCACAAACAAACTTTGTTAACGGCTTTAAACTTGGAAGGCTCGCTTTTTAAATATTTGCCGCTACATAATTGAAACAGCTGTTTTAATGAGATACCTACTGTCATCATTTTACCCTGGCTGAGCTGGGTGACAACAAAGCAGTAATAACGAATTCAATAATAATTAACTCGGGTCATCTGCTCATCTGTCACGGCCCATCAGCTTTAGGGAGAAAAATCCCAGTGAACTTCTCTCTTTTGTGAGCTTTCCAAAACTCTGTAATAAAACGCTTAGAGAGGACTCTAGGTAGCCCTTCAAAAGTTCTAAGCAAACTGGTAAGTAGGTTAATTAAATTTTATGCATGTTTAAATGCTAATGATTACATTCCTGACATTACAGTGTAATCTGATATGGAATGATGTCATGCAAGCAGTGGTTTTAGTGCCGAAACACATTTCCATCCCCACGCAGAGCGGCGGCAGCAGCTTTGGATCATTTGTCGAAGGGCAGGAAGTTGACAGCGGCAGTGGAGAGCCAGGTGTCACTCAGGTCCCTGGGCTTGTCTGGTGCATGCTAATCAGGGAAGCTTCGGAAAACAACTCTCCCTGCCCGGCAGCCGCTGGGGCTCCGCCAGGGGCCGGGTCTTCCTTCGTCTACACTCCCACTCCTGGCACCGGGGTGGAGAAGCATCCTGCCCGCTTGCCAGGATCTGAAATGACAGTAAGGTCAAGTGTCCTGCTTGGTGCCCGCGACAGTGCTGGCTGGGCTCCCCTCCTCCGCCTCCACAGTGCACGAGGCTGTCAATATTTTTGAGCAAGGACAAGACACAGATGCACGAGCTTTTGATGGCACAGAGGAGATGAGGGACATTACCAATTTGGTAGACGAATGGCTCTGAGTCCACTGGTGGCTGAGGACAGGGCTGCTCCGACTGCACTGGGCACAGGCGCCATCTGGGTTCTGGAAGACAGACTGCTCCGTCCTTGTGGGGAAGGGGGGCTGGGAGCAGGCTGCCTGGGAGGAGCACCCACCTGGAGGACTCGAGGCACCACTTGGTCAGCTACAGACAAAAGAGAGAGGCCAACCCAGATGAGACAAAGACCCTAGGACGTCTTAGGGCCACCTCTCCTGTCTCAGCGCGTATTTTGTGAGCTACCTCCAGACCTTTAAACAAAGACATTCAGAACACCTTCCTAATTCAGTCCCCTAATTCCAGACGTGCCTTGTCTGACAAGAAGCATCCTGTGTCTGGGAGACGGATCTTTCTGTTCCACAAGGAAGCTCGTTTTTACAGTTTCTGCTTTTTCCTCTAAACAAAGCTTACCTGATCCAGCACTGCTTTAAGGAACAGCGTACAGCAGAGACTGCAGTGCACTGAACTCTCGGTGATTCAGTGCCAGCCTAATAGGACTACACAGATACAGCACCTTCTGTCACGAGAAGCGAAATTCTAATATCATCAAACAGCTACGTTCAACGAGATCTCAGCATCACTCTGGATTGTGCAGGAAAGCTCACAACTCAAAACCAAACAGCCCACTCGCTGCCAAAGGCCTGGTCTGTAATGCAGCTTTTCCCCACATTAAGCATTAAACACACACACACACACACACACACACACACACACACACACACGCTGTAATGTAGTTTTCCTTCCCAAAGAACAGTGAGCGCAAGCCTCCTGTGCATGGGGAGGGAACAAGGACATTTAAGACAAACGGCTCCAGCAGGGCAGACGTATGGCACTGTCCCCGGTTGTTAAGAAATAGCCCCACTGTACCCACCAGTCCTCTTTCTGATACACCGAAAGCTCTTTAAAACACCCAGTGTGGGTCCAACCGCGTAAAACCAGAGGCAGCAGGGAGCCCCCGCACACCGCGGCTGGGAGTTTTTCCACAGTGACACTCTTTTCTGACTTCATCAGCTTTTTCGAGAGGTTCAGAAGAGTAGTCAGTTTTGCGTTTCAACTTCTTAGCTTGGAAAAAGAACGAGCACACCGTTGCCCTCACGCTTTCCCTGCTCTGCACATGAACCCAGCAAGTCGTAGGGTTTTTCTGGGAGGCATTATTTGTAGTTTTCATAAAGCCTTGTGGCCGGACAGCCCTGTTCTGTGGCTGCCTATCTAGAGCTGAGACAGATTGCATAAAGCAAAGTACCTCCGATGAGAAGCTGGGAGGGTGAATGCAGCCTCGCGGTCAACAGGAGCCCAGATCGGTCAGTACTGCAAGAGCTGAAGCCATACATCGCTCAGGAGAAGCTCCGCACGGGGCCGGCGTGACAATGCCGGCTTGACAATGATTTCTTGGGTGTGACACCAAAAGCACAAAACAACAGAAGAAAAAGCAGATACATGGAGCTTGGCCAAAATTCAAAACTCTTATGCACAGAGTTTCCCTACCAGGAGAGAGTTTTCCCCACCACAGCTTTGGAAGTGAGTGAAGCTGCCAGCAGGTCCCAAGCCCGGCCAGGGGTTCACATCCAGACCCTATGAACTCAGGCCGCTCCCCAACTAAGAACAAATCCAACTTAAAAATTGCCAAGGACATGAAAGGCACACAAATGGTCAACAAACATAAAAGCGATGCTCCACATCAGTAACAATAAGGGAAATGAAAATCAAACCACAGTGAGACAGCATTTTACACTGACTACCATGAAAAAGGAGAGAACACCCAGAGAACAGGGTGCAAAGCCACAGGACCCTGCACTTGCTGGTGGGAAGGTGGGTGGAGCTGCTGAGGAAAGTCCTGGGACAGCCAGGCAGGGCCACTGCAGACCCGCTATTCCTCTCTGGGCTGTGCCCAAAGAACCAAGCTTAAGGCAGACATTGACCCCCATGTTCACAGCAGAATCATTCGCCAGAGCCAAAGGGTGGACATGACCTCCATGTCCAGCAGCTGAGGAGTGCATTAGCAGAACAAAGCACCATGCGTGGAAAGTGCTCATCCCTGAAAGGCCTGTCCTGGCCACTGCTGCAGGTGACCTGCACCTGAGCGACCTGCTGGAAGGTGGTGCTGAGCGACAGGAGCCTGCTGCACAGTTTCACTGGTACACGGCCCCTAGAAAAATCAAATTCACCCAGATGGAAAGTGGAAGGTGCTGCCAGGGGCTGGGGAGCGGTGGGGGCCAGTGTGGGGTGGGGACAGGTTTCAATTTGGGAAGGTGGAAGGTTCTGCAAATGAATAGTGGGATGGGGTAGAACAGTGAGCTCCATGTCACAGAAGACACACTTCATGTGGGGAAGCTGCATGGCCCACCTTGCCACAGTAACAAGTGTTTGGAAAAGAAGAGGAGGAGGGGGTGAAGGTGCATGGCCAGATGCAGAGGACGAGTCTGCAGTCCTGTGTCCTCCCACCGTCTCTGGGAGGCCCAGCATGGCCGGCAGACATGGGCAGCCAGGCTGAGCGCAACACAGCCCCTATAGACCTCCCAGAAGAGAGGCAGGCAGTGGACATGGCCCCGAAGCAGAGGGCGCCCGGTCAGACTCTTCCTGTGGCCTTTGTTTAGGAGTGTGCCCAGGGTGCCTAGCACATGTGCATGCGTGTGTGTGTGCATCTCATGCACGCCTTCCCTCCAGTTACTTGCGTGACTTCTGCTCACACGACGGTGGCACTGTTGGCATCAGGAAGCAGACGGGCAGCCCTAGCTCCCAGGCTCTGAGGGCTGGAACCAGGCATAAGCACAGAAGTGTGTGCCGTGCTCCCAAGAATCCCAAGATTCACACATCGAGCGTGTGAACACGGGTTCACACACACACGCTCACGCTTGAATTCAGACACATTCACTAAACGCCAACTGTGTTCCAGCACTGCCTGGGCCTGAGCTGGTGGACTTCCTTCTGGTGCTTCCAGACCCTCCATACCTCCCCGATGACCATGCCACGTGTGGTCACTGTTGGTCATTTCCTGTCCTTTGTCACTGGTGAGTGTCCTTGCCAGGAGGAGCTGCAGGCTGCCTGGCCAGAGCATCCCTGGTCTGCCTCTGTCCGCTCATGATCAAAAGCACTGGGGGTGAGGAGAGGGAGGGGCCTGGAAGCGTGGGCTGAGGCTGGGCTCTTTTCATGCTGGTTTTGAGAGTCAGGCAGGTCATCCCTGGGGAGGAGTCCCACTAGCTGGGGCGATGCCCTGTGTCTGCATGCCAGCAGGTGAGAGCTGTGCTGCTCCAGTAAAAATGCACCAAGCGGCCTTGGGAGCCAAGTCAGAGCTGGGCCTGTGAGGCCAAGTTAGCTGCGGGCAGCAGTCCTGGCTCCCAGGAATCCCAGCTGCCAGGAAATGCCGATTAGAGCCTTTATGCCCAGGGCTCCCTCCCAGGTGTCAAGGCTAAAGTACTCTAAGGGTATACAGTGGCCGGTGTGGCCCCCTGTCTCTGTCCCGCACTGCAGCCCCCAGGATGAGCACTCTCCTTGACCTGCTTCCCCTTCACAAACACAGGCTCTGCCTTGGCACCCAGGAAGGAGGCGCACCCAGGAAGGAGGTGCACCCAGGAAGGAGGCGCACCCAGGAAGGAGGTGCACCCAGGAAGGAGGTGCACCCAGGAAGGAGGCGCACCCAGGAAGGAGGTGCACCCAGGAAGGAGGTGCACCCAGGAAGGAGGTGCACCCAGGAAGGAGGTGCACTGTCTGCCCTTCGCCTTAGTGCTCATCAAGGTCTTGAAGATGCTTTCCTGGTAACAGCTGTGTGCGCGACACTTTAGCAAGCCTGAAAAGTTAGAATGCACTTGTTCACTCATGATCTCAAGACACTGGCAGCCCTGGAAAGAAGCAGAGCGGGAAGCAGTGGAAAGGGAGCTCTGGTGTCACACCGGCTCCTGGGAAGGCGCAGACACTGGGCATGGGTTTGGAGCCCTGAGAGATTCTTAACAGAATGAGCTTAAGTTCAAACCCTAATAGTGGGGGAAATCAGGCTCTATTTGCATGTCTTTTTAATTTTATTTTCCTAGGGATGATTTTTATTCTGTCTTACAGAGATACTAGTTAGTGACAGACTGGGGTCAAAACTGTCCTTTACCATGACGATGTGGGAGTCCTCTTCTGTCCTCCTCATGATGGTGCTGAGGTTTGCAACAGGATGGACCCATCACCCCAGACACCCCACCGCAGCACTCCCACCCCCCTCCTGCAGAGAGTGACTTCCTCTCTGCACACTGGGTCCCAACACTGCACCCCACGTCCATCCCAAGTTACCTGGGGTTGACTAAAGGACCACAGGCTCCTGGGGTCACCCCTGGACAGCAGCAACTCTGTGCCCTGCCCTTAAATCTGGGATGCCAAGGGCTTGAAAAGTTATGTAGGAAAACCTGTAAATGCCCGGCCTTGCTTTAAGAGGCTGGTGAGAAGGTGCTGAGTCAACTGAGCGTGGCTGCCCCTGCCCCACAGTTATCTAGTTACATGGACGGTGCCGAAGCCACAGTGGAGGAGGTGCAAAGGGGTTTGTGATTCTCTCACGACGGAGCATCTCCGTGCAAACAGCACAAGGCTGTATAGTGGTATGTTTTCAACTGTCATTAGGAAAGAGTCTAAATATTTTTAAAACTGGTGTCATTTTAGCATTTTTAAGTTCAAATGTTAACCTAAAATGAGGTTAAATGCCAAATCTATTAAGGGCCTGTGTAAGGAATAGGTAAAAGTTTAATTAGCATATGAATTGTCTGTATGGGAATGTGATCACTAAATGACAAAAATAGTTTGCACTGTTGAGTAGGTGGAATCTTTGCTTTGCAATTACCCCAATAATCTTCACAAAAGATTCTTTTTCTTAGGTTCCACAAAGAAACCATTTTCCTAGTGACCCACAATTCAGCTTTGCCCAGGGCTCCGGGCTCAGGTCCACCCTGGCTGGGGGCTTCCCTGTGTGTTAGGATGGGTTCAGAAACATTCTCACCATACCTGCCCAGAAGGTTGCATCCACAGAAGAAATGCTTTGATGGTCACAAACAGGTAGAGCAGGTAGAAGAACACTGCAGGTCTCTCAGCAACGGCCAGGACTTTCAGGACAGAGATATTTCACTGATGGGCTCACCTGGCTGGTTCACTATGGGTTTGCCTGATGGGCTCACCTGGCTGGTTCACTATGGGTTCTCCTGATGGGCTCACCTGGCTGGTTCACTAGTGGGTTCTCCTGATGGGCTCACCTGGCTGGTTCACTATGGGTTCTCCTGATGGGCTCACCTGGCTGGTTCACTAGTGGGTTTGCCTGATGGGCTCACTTGGCTGGTTCACTATGGGTTCTCCTGATGGGCTCACCTGGCTGGTTCACTATGGGTTCTCCTGATGGGCTCACCTGGCTGGTTCACTAGTGGGTTCTCCTGATGGGCTCACTTGGCTGGTTCACTATGGGTTCTCCTGATGGGCTCACCTGGCTGGTTCACTAGTGGGTTCGCCTGATGGGCTCACTTGGCTGGTTCACTATGGGTTCTCCTGATGGGCTCACCTGGCTGGTTCACTATGGGTTCTCCTGATGGGCACACTTGGCTGGTTCACTATGGGTTCTCCTGATGGGCACACTTGGCTGGTTCACTATGGGTTCTCCTGATGGGCTCACCTGGCTGGTTCACTATGGGTTCTCCTGATGGGCACACTTGGCTGGTTCACTATGGGTTCTCCTGATGGGCTCACCTGGCTGGTTCACTAGTGGGTTCGCCTGATGGGCTCACTTGGCTGGTTCACTATGGGTTCTCCTGATGGGCTCACCTGGCTGGTTCACTATGGGTTCTCCTGATGGGCTCACCTGGCTGGCTCACTAGTGGATTCTCCTGATGGGCTCACCTGGCTGGTTCACTATGGGTTCTCCTGATGGGCACACTTGGCTGGTTCACTATGGGTTCTCCTGATGGGCTCTCCTGGCTGGTTCACTAGTGGGTTCGCCTGATGGGCTCACCTGGCTGGCTCACCTGGTGGGTTCTGTCATGGCCAAGCCCAGGCTGAGGGTGAGAAGTCACGTCAGGGTGGGGGTGTGATGAGGAGCAGGGATCACCAGGCAGCGGAGAGCTGAGCTGGAATGTCCACTGGTGCTTTGGAGCAGGCAGGACGGGACCAAAGTTTGCCCACCGTTCTGATCTTTGGAGTTGTAAATCACAGAACCAGGTGTATAATCTGGGAACTTTCCCAAATTCATTTTCAGAAAAGGTGAATCTTCGACACAAGCAGCTGCACCACCAGTAACGTTTTTTTTCTCTGGAACAAGCACTGTCAGTGGTGCGATTGTCAAGCCAGGGAAGCAGGCTCCCCACTCTCTGCACCATCACCTCCTGCCACCGAGGCGTCTGAAGGTTGAGTCCTGTGGCCTTTGCTGCCTGGGAACAAGTGCTCACCCCTGTCCTGGTTGCTCCAGGGTATCACTCCCCTTACCACTGGGCCCGGGCCTGGGCCCCTCCCTCCACCTGTCGGGGACATGCCTTCCAGGGTTCTCACGTAGGGACTGAGTTTTGTCCTCCAAATTCTTAGGTTGGAACCCCTCCCACCCCCATGTCACTGTATTTGGAAGCAGGCCCTTTAACTGGGTCATTAAGGCTAAATGCAGTTGTCAGCTGGCCCTGATCCCCAGGATTTGCGTCTGCTAAGAAGAGACCCCAGGTCCTAGACACACAGAGGCTGACTTCTCTGCAACCCCTGCTGTCTATTCCTGCCGAGAAAACCAGGGCGAGACCCCAGCCTCAGTGTGGAGCCAGTCCCCCCAAGGCAGGGGTCTCTCTCTGATAATTGAAAAAAACAGAGAGTAATACTAATTGGCTTTTCGCTATATTCTTCTATTACAAATAATTTCCACTCTGCCCAAATCGCCAAATTCACTTTGATTCAAACTGTGTGGTTTCCTACCTTCTTGGGAATATCCACTCCACCCCCTGAGCTCCGTGGTCCTCGCGCCCCCTTCCTCTTGCCTCCTGGGTGAGGAAGGATTCGTCCTCTCGTCCAAATGGCACCTGCCGACCATCACACGTTTCTTCTTTCCAGCTGTTTCTCAGGCCCTGATCTCTTGGTTTTATTGTCTTTTTGTTTGATATTTCATCTTCAATTTTTGCAATGCATATTTCCTCTTTATGTGAAGATTAACGGGTTTTCAGTTTCAGCTCTCATGTTTAAAATCGGGGGTCATCACTGCTGTCCTGTAACAGAAAAACACGGGGGGTGGGAAAGAAGAAGCAAAACAAAACTTTTTTAAAAAATAAAAATTAGAGAACTTGAGTCACAGGGAAAGTGCCTGTGGAAATGTGAGGGGCAAATGAGGAGTTGCCGCCCGGATCTGCCCACCTGGTGGGCAGCGGGGGCAGCAGGAGTGCACACGGATGCTGAGGTGCTGCTGAGGCTGGGAGTACCCTCCTGGGAGGGAGCCGCAGCCCTAGTGCCTGGAGCCACTCTGTGGTGGCTCTTCCTCTAGGTTAGACACCTGGTGTCCCTGCAAGGTGAGGCAGAGGTCGCTGAGCAACGCAGCTGGGCTTCCAGGAGGAGTTCGCTGAAGATGAAGGACAGTGGCCTTTCTGGCCTGTGTCACCTCCCAGGGAGGGAGCACAGGGACCATCACTGCACTGTGCCACCCTCGCCTCCCACCAGCCCAAGAACATGGATGCCACCCAAAAGAGCCGCCGGAGGGCAGAGCTCTCCCGGGTGGTCGGTCAGGCCCAGAGCACAACAAGGACACTGAGGACAGGCAGCGAAGGCTAGGCTCACCCTGGCTCCTGGCCAGACGGGCACGACTACCCCAGAAAAGGACTATTGGCTCAGTTTCTACACAGGACACATCATTTCTGGCTCTCAACAAAAAAGTTCCAAGTCACTGTAAGAGGCAAGAAAACGAGTGTTTGAAGGGACAAAGCAAGTGTCAGAACCACTTCAGTTTTGACTCAGAGTCTGGGCTTATCAGACAGAAAACCTAAGGTGACTGTCACTGGCCTGGCTAGTGTGCCAGAAGAGAGTGCAGGGCACACCAGAAAGGGGCCACTCAGGCAGACACAGGCTCAAGGAAGATCCAAAGGAGGTGCTGGGGCTAGAGCCCCAGGAGAGGAAGACACCCCCTGTACCTCCCCCAGGGCTCAGCAGTGGGCTGCATCAGGAGAATCTGAGGCCAGAAGAAGCGCCCAGAGGGTCTCCTACACTGAAATTCAAAGAGGAAAAACTTGAAGGAAAAAAAGAAAACTGAAACATTGTCAACAGATGTAGCATGCACAACTGTACTACCAGAAAGGAAGGGAGAGCGGAGCAGAGCAGCCGGGGGCTCCCAAAGCACACGTCCGACCCCCAGCAAACACCTGACAGGACAACCTTCACACCTGGCCATGCAACACTCAACTGCAAAAATGCAACTTGAGAAAAGACAGAAGGCAAAACAACCCCTGCAGAGCCAGGATAAGAACCTGCGGTTTGTCAGAACCTTGCAAGCCAGAGAGAGGGGGGTGAAATAGTTACCAGATTAATGATAACAATAGAAAGACCAGCTTAGACTTCAAAATCCAGCAAAATTAACTTTCAAATGTGAAAGACAATTCTCAGATAAAAACTGAGACATCCATCAGCAAGAGAGCTTCCCGGCAAGCATGTGCAGCTCTTCAGGCGGAAGTGGATTCCACAGGTCAGAAAGCAACTCTGCAGGAGGAAGAAGCTTGGCTACTCTGACTCTTACGGGATACAGAGGTCACTGTGTTGCTGCTGATTGTAGCACCCAGAAAGGTGAGAGGAGAGCAGATTCCTAAGGGCAGGAAGGAAGGAACTTAGAGCAGGCAGGACCCGTGCCTTGGTGCTGAGGGGAATTTAAAAAGAAGGTTGCACATGCTACAGGAATCCCAAAAAGCATTAATAAAGAATAAATATTTCATTATGTCGAGAGGAAATAAATTTATGTGGCTTAATTAATATAGAAAACAGAAAATGATGGGGAAAAGAAACCAAAGAATAAATGCTTCGAACAGAGAAAGTTGCCACGCTGCAGATAGTGATCCAATGTATCCACAATGGTGTCCTGTTCTACGTCCACCCCAGGCGATGGCCAGAGGACAAAGCCAACAGTTCAGTTAGCACGTTCTTTTCCACAAGTGGTTCTGAAAAGTCAGACATTCTCAGGTAACCCTCATCCTCCTTCTCGCCATTTGTAGAAAGAAATGGCATTTTCCACAAAACTTAACTCAAGAGATATGCTGAAATTTTTAAAATGAAAACTTCTCTGTGAAATCCAGCACCAAGAGAATCAAAACAGAAACACAGGAGGAGACAGGTGTCTTCCCTCTGACCAAGAACCTGCATGGGAACTGTGTACGGCAACTTAGACTTTGACGATGAAGACTCAGCGCGATGTACATGGCTCGAAGCCTGAACAGAGACCCCTCAGAAGGCAGGTGTCCAGGTGGAAGGAGTCCCTGGAAAGAAGAACCCTCGCCATCAGGAAACCACAGAGGGAAGCAGCAGTGGAGCACCACTGCACACAGTCGCGGCTGAAGGACAGTGGAAACCGCCGTGCAGAGGCGGGGCCACAGGAACTCTGTCACTGCCCCTGGGAAGGCCAAGGCACAGCTCTGCCACAGCGGGTGCCAGTGCTGAGAGCTCAGCCAGCTTCTCACTGACTGTGCACAGAGGTGCTGTTTACTCAGTAGCTGAAATCTAATGTCTGCCATGAAATTCTGTTTGCAAATGTCTGTGGACACTTCCTTCGTGATCCCCCAACTGGGATCAAGCAGGATGCCCTTCAATAGGTGAATGAATAAAAATGAAAGTATCGTGATCCCTCCAGACAGTGGAAAGTCACCCAGCAGTGAGGACAAGTGAACTGCCAAGTCACCAGAAGTCGTGGGTGAATCGCGAGTACGGCAGGTGGGGAGGCCGAGTGGACCGAGTACTTGTGCGGCTGTGATGAAGACCAGTGGCTGTGGGGGCTGGGCGGGCAGGCAAAGCCAGGGCTCTGGGGCTGTTCTCGGGACCATGGTGCAGACGACACGGCACTCTGCATCTCTAACTCCAGACAACTTCACAGCAAGAGAGGGAGTGTCGGTGCTGCGCGACACTTAAAGAAGAATCGTGGAGGATGCTGGAATCGAATGGAGAATGCGACAAAACCAGTTAGCTGCACTGCAGAGCCACAGGGCTGCCCAGCCTCTAGGCGCAGGAGCTAGGGGCACTGGCCGACATGACGCTGGAACTTAGCACTGTCGGCAGCGCGGAAGGAAACCACATGTGTGCCACCCTGACCCTTGGCTCTGCACACTGGAAATGGACACTGGGAGGAGGAAGTGCAGGAAGCCAAGTCCAGAGGGACCCAGCGGGAGGACTGGAGGAGAGGTCGGCATGAATGCCAGTGCTGCTTCATTCTGACCAGATGATGCATGTGGAAAACGTGGCGATGTGTGTGCTCTTGGGGTTAGAGCGAGACAGACCTAGAAGTAATGATGCACAGCAAGGAGGAGCCCAGAGACAGCCCTTGGTTCCTACCAGCACATCACATCAAAGGAACGGGGCTTCTTGGATAAAGGCTGCAGCGGGAGACACAGGCAGTGCTTAGAGAAAAGCACGCAGAAGAAACCTCGCTCCCTGAACACAGGAGGCAACTGGAAACGCTCCCGATGGCCAAAGCCACAACTGAGTGACAGGGTGACCTTGGATTGTAGCCAGGGGTCTACACAAACAGTCCTAACTCCAAATTGGTGTAAGAATGCCTGGATGGGTGGGCAAATGGGGAGAGCCCCACGCCCATGCCAAGAGCTCAGCTGGATGCTTTGCCCTCTTCCTGCCTGGAGGCCAGGACTCAAGGGGGAACAAGAGTGGCTTTCAGTGGAGACGTGTGACAGACACCACAGCCAGGTGATCAGGGCCAACATCAGCAGGGACCTCTCCTCCAATGTCTGCAGCCAGATCACTGTGAACAGAATCGCACCTTGCATCTGGGTTGTCCCTTCCAAATCCGTAACCGCAGGTTCCTTGTGAGAAACCAAAGCAGCAGCCATTGAGGGTCTTTCCCTGAATCCCGACCCTGACCACGACACGGTCCTGCAGGAGGACCTCTGAAGTGGGGATGCTGTGGACACCTGGTCCTGATCCATGGCACTGTCCTGTGGAGGACCTCTGAAGTGGGGATCCTGTGGACACCTGATCCTGATCCATGACACTGTCCTGTGGAGGACCTCTGAAGTGGGGATGCTGTGGACACCTGGTCCTGATCCATGACTCTGTCCTGCTGGAGGACCTCTGAAGTGGGGATCCTGTGGACACAGGTCCTGATCCATGACACTGTCCTGTGGAGGACCTCTGAAGTGGGGATCCTGTGGACACCTGGTCCTGATCCATGACACTGTCCTGTGGAGGACCTCTGAAGTGGGGATGCTGTGGACACCTGGTCCTGATCCATGGCACTGTCCTGCTGGAGGACCTCTGAAGTGGGGATCCTGTGGACACAGGTCCTGATCCATGACACTGTCCTGTGGAGGACCTCTGAAGTGGGGATCCTGTGGACACCTGGTCCTGATCCATGGCACTGTCCTGTGGAGGACCTCTGAAGTGGGGATGCTGTGGACACAGGTCCTGATCCATGACACTGTCCTGTGGAGGACCTCTGAAGTGGGGATGCTGTGGACACCTGGTCCTGATCCATGACACTGTCCTGCTGGAGGACCTCTGAAGTGGGGATCCTGTGGACACCTGGTCCTGATCCATGACACTGTCCTGTGGAGGACCTCTGAAGTGGGGATCCTGTGGACACCTGGTCCTGATCCATGGCACTGTCCTGTGGAGGACCTCTGAAGTGGGGATCCTGTGGACACCTGGTCCTGATCCATGGCACTGTCCTGTGGAGGACCTCTGAAGTGGGGATGCTGTGGACACAGGTCCTGATCCATGACACTGTCCTGTGGAGGACCTCTGAAGTGGGGATGCTGTGGACACCTGGTCCTGATCCATGACACTGTCCTGCTGGAGGACCTCTGAAGTGGGGATCCTGTGGACACCTGGTCCTGATCCATGACACTGTCCTGTGGAGGACCTCTGAAGTGGGGATCCTGTGGACACCTGGTCCTGATCCATGGCACTGTCCTGTGGAGGACCTCTGAAGTGGGGATCCTGTGGACACCTGGTCCTGATCCACTGCACTGTCCTGTGGAGGACCTCTGAAGTGGGGATCCTGTGGACACCTGGTCCTGATCCATGACACTGTCCTGTGGAGGACCTCTGAAGTGGGGATCCTGTGGACACCTGGTCCTGATCCATGGCACTGTCCTGTGGAGGACCTCTGAAGTGGGGATGCTGTGGACACAGGTCCTGATCCATGACACTGTCCTGCTGGAGGACCTCTGAAGTGGGGATCCTGTGGACACAGGTCCTGATCCATGACACTGTCCTGTGGAGGACCTCTGAAGTGGGGATCCTGTGGACACCTGGTCCTGATCCATGGCACTGTCCTGTGGAGGACCCCTGAAGTGGGGATCCTGTGGACACCTGGTCCTGATCCACTGCACTGTCCTGTGGAGGGCCTCTGAAGTGGGGATCCTATGGACACCTGGTCCTGATCCATGGCACTGTCCTGTGGAGGACCTCTGAAGTGGGGATGCTGTGGACACCTGGTCCTGATCCATGACACTGTTCTGTGGAGGACCTCTGAAGTGGGGATGCTGTGGACACCTGGTCCTGATCCATGACACTGTCCTGCTGGAGGACCTCTGAAGTGGGGATCCTGTGGACACCTGGTCCTGATCCATGACACTGTCCTGTGGAGGACCTCTGAAGTAGGGATCCTGTGGACACCTGATCCTGATCCATGGCACTGTCCTGTGGAGGACCTCTGAAGTGGGGATGCTGTGGACACCTGGTCCTGATCCATGGCACTGTCCTGTGGAGGACCTCTGAAGTGGGGATCCTATGGACACCTGGTCCTGATCCACTGCACTGTCCTGTGGAGGGCCTCTGAAGTGGGGATCCTATGGACACCTGGTCCTGATCCATGGCACTGTCCTGTGGAGGACCTCTGAAGTGGGGATGCTGTGGACACAGGTCCTGATCCATGACACTGTCCTGCTGGAGGACCTCTGAAGTGGGGATCCTGTGGACACCTGGTCCTGATCCACTGCACTGTCCTGTGGAGGACCCCTGAAGTGGGGATGCTGTGGACACCTGGTCCTGATCCACTGCACTGTCCTGTGGAGGACCTCTGAAGTGGGGATCCTGTGGACACCTGATCCTGATCCATGACACTGTCCTGTGGAGGACCTCTGAAGTGGGGATGCTGTGGACACCTGATCCTGATCCATGGCACTGTCCTGTGGAGGACCTCTGAAGTGTGGATCCTGTGGACACCTGGTCCTGATCCATGGCACTGTCTTGTGGAGGACCTCTGAAGTGGGGATGCTGTGGACACCTGGTCCTGATCCATGACACTGTCCTGTGGAGGACCCCTGAAGTGGGGATGCTGTGGACACCTGGTCCTGATCCATGACACTGTCCTGTGGAGGACCTCTGAAGTGGGGATCCTGTGGACACAGGTCCTGATCCATGACACTGTCCTGCTGGAGGACCTCTGAAGTGGGGATCCTGTGGACACCTGATCCTGATCCATGGCACTGTCCTGCTGGAGGACCTCTGAAGTGGGGATGCTGTGGACACAGGTCCTGATCCATGACACTGTCCTGTGGAGGACCTCTGAAGTGGGGATCCTGTGGACACCTGGTCCTGATCCATGACACTATCCTGCTGGAGGACCTCTGAAGTGGGGATGCTGTGGACACCTGGTCCTGATCCATGACTCTGTCCTGTGGAGGACCTCTGAAGTGGGGATCCTGTGGACACAGGTCCTGATCCATGACACTGTCCTGTGGAGGACCTCTGAAGTGGGGATCCTGTGGACACCTGGTCCTGATCCATGACACTGTCCTGTGGAGGACCTCTGAAGTGGGGATCCTGTGGACACCTGGTCCTGATCCATGACTCTGTCCTGCTGGAGGACCTCTGAAGTGGGGATGCTGTGGACACCTGGTCCTGATCCATGACTCTGTCCTGCTGGAGGACCCCTGAAGTGGGAATCCTGTGGACACCTGGTCCTGATCCATGACACTGTCCTGTGGAGGACCTCTGAAGTGGGGATCCTGTGGACACCTGGTCCTGATCCATGACACTGTCCTGTGGAGGACCTCTGAAGTGTGGATCCTGTGGACACCTGATCCTGATCCACGGCACTGTCCTGTGGAGGACCTCTGAAGTGGGGATGCTGTGGACACCTGGTCCTGATCCACTGCACTGTCCTGCTGGAGGACCTCTAAAGTGGGGATTCTGTGGACACCTGGTCCTGATCCATGACACTGTCCTGTGGAGGACCTCTGAAGTGGGGATCCTGTGGACACCTGGTCCTGATCCATGGCACTGTCCTGTGGAGGACCTCTAAAGTGGGGATTCTGTGGACACCTGGTCCTGATCCATGGCACTGTCCTGTGGAGGACCTCTGAAGTGGGGATGCTGTGGACACCTGGTCCTGATCCATGGCACTGTCCTGTGGAGGACCTCTGAGCACGGAACCTGGTTTGTCGATGAGAGAACTGTTTTGGTCAGTGTAACAGGCCCACTGCCACCATGAGATTCATAGGGAAGAGAGGGAGGAAGGGAGGACAGCTTGGTGGGCATCCTGGGCATGGCTAGTCCTGGTAGCCCTTTCTCAGCTGGTCACTGTAGCGTCAGAGCTGGGGCTAGAATCAGAGCTTTGCACTGTTCTGCAAACACCTCCCAGACACACAAGGAAGAGTCAGAAGTGCTGGCTTCCTTCTGGCATCCCCATCAGCAGCTGAAGCTGGCTTTGCCCTTGTCGGCCTCACACATGCACACACAGACATGCACAGTGTGTAAAGGTGGCTCCTGTGTGGCCTGACTTGGTTGTGTAGAGGCCCTGCTCCTTCCAAGCCTTGCACTTGTCAACATAAACCACTGCACATGCCTAGCACCTTGGTGCTGTGTCTGCTCAAATAAGAACCTGCGTGCACAAGTTGGGCAGGACGCCCTGTACCCCTGGGTTTCCCTCTGTGGCCTTCCTTCACCCTACACAGAGCTCCCCAGCAGCTGGGTGCGCTCTGCGTCTCTCCTCCCAGGACACACTGTTCAGCTCATTTCACACTTTCCAGTGACCAGCACTCCACTGGTCTCCAGGTCTCTGCCTCTGTGTCCGTCTGTGAGTGACTTCTCAGGCAGTGCTCTAATCCTGCAGTGAATTCTGAGGACTGTAAATTATCAGCACTTTAAAAAATGTGTGATGTGACTCTTCAAATTAATCTTCCTTACGGGGTATTAACTTCTGCTAGGACTAATAATCAGTGACTACTACTGTCTTTTCTAAAGGTGAATCCATAATCATTTTTCAATCTATTTTTCATAATTGATCTTGTCAAATTTTCCAGTTCTTCTTGGGTCATTTTTATAATGATTGTTTTACCAGATAATTGCCTCCATTTTCCTCTTTCCCCACCAGAGTTATGCTTGATATTTGATTCTAGTTATATTAACTCTTGTATGTTTGATTGTCTGTATGCTCTTAGGGTTGCCATTTGTGGGCTAGAGGTGGAGCTCAGAGGGGGAGCGCTTGCCCAGCATCTGCGAGGCCCTGGGTTTGTCCCCAGCACCGCTCCCTGCCACCAGTAGAAGATCGCCAATCTGAGTCTGAATGAGACTCATGTGCATCCTAGTTATATTATCAGTATTATCAAAGGAACACTTTAATAAACCTTATCTTTTCTCTATTGTATTTGTTTTATGGACATTTTTTATGCATAAACACACACACACATATATATATACTATATACAAATTCTTATATATTTATACATTTTATATAATATTTTTACATGTTTTTATGTATACATTATACATATTTTTAAGGAGCTGAGGAATGAACCTAGGAGTGCTCTACCACTGAGCTACATCTTCAACCCTTTTCATTTTTTCCTTTGAGACAAGTTTGGCTGAGTTGCTGAGACTGGCCTTGAACTTGTGATCCTCCTGCCTCAGCCTCCTGAGGCTTTGGGATTATAGGTGGTGCCACAAGGCCTGGCTTCCAGTTTTTAATCTTTATTGGCCTTATTTCATTGTCCATTTTATTGTTTTGTCTTTCTTCTTCTAGTTTCTCAAAACTAATCTACAGGTCCTTAGTTCTGCTTCTTCTCTCTTGAAGCCAAACCTCAGAGCATTTGTGATGCGCTGGTGTTCACAAAAGAGATTCTACTCATGGCTTGGAAGGTGGTTTGCAGCTTCAGGAGTCTTGAGCGCTTTTGCTTTGTGTCTCTGGAAAGAAAGGGGATGCAGGGAGCTGGTCCAGGGGAAAGCGCTGGTTCAGCAGGCGTGGGCTACCAGAAGCAGGATTGGGGGAAGGTGGAAAAAGATTACTCACATGTTTTCTTAAAACCAGAAACTACCACCCAATAAGCTAAACACCTGTTAGACTTGAGAAGCGTCTTGAGTGATCCCCATGAATTTTGTTGGTGCTGAGCACCTCAGGGGCTGCTGTGGGGTTCCTCGTACTCCTCTTGGCCGGCTGTGCCAGGGCCCTCCCCACACTACCTGCTTTCCCTCTGCATTCCGGGCCTTGCTGTGCCCTGAGAAAACTTCACAGCCATTATATTCCCAAGTTCTCTTTTTATTTTAATATATTATTGTTACTTTATATGACCTATAAATTCTTTAACATTGAAAAACTGGTATGGTTTTAAGTCAAATTATCTGTTTGTTACAAAATCTTTTATGTAGAAAGCCCCAAAGATCTATGTTAAAAAAAAAAGTTAGAATAAACAAATACAGCAAAGTTGCAAGAAAAAAAAATCATCAATAAAATAAGTTTTATTTCTTTATATTACAAGTGTACAATACAAAAAGAAAATCAAGAAAAAAATTTCACTTATAATGCCATTAAAAATAATAAAATTCTTAGGAAAAAATGGAAAGATTTTAAAAATTGTTACACAAAAGTCATAAAATGTCATTGAAGGAAATTAAAGAGACAGATAAATGGAGGACATCCTGCATCAAGAAACTTACTACAAATGTCAGTGCCACCAAAGCAATTCAAAGATTTTATGAAACCTGTCTTAAATCCCCTTAGTAACCAGGCGCGGTGGCACACACCTGTGATCCCAGTGGCTCTGGAGGCTGAATCAGGAGGATCATGTGTTCAAAGCCAGCCTCAGCCAGGTAGCCAGGCTCTGAGCAACTTAGCAAGACCCTGTGTCAAAATAAAATATTAAAAAGGGCGGGGGATGTGGCTTAGTGGTCAAGCACCCCTGGGTTCAATCCCTAGTACTAGAAAAATAAATTCAAAAAAAATCCCACTAGCATTTTCTCATGTGTCAACAGAGAGATCCATTCAAGACGTCATACGGAAACTGAAGTGACCTTGAGTGACCAAGACGACCTTGAGGAGAACCAGGTGAGGGGCGCACCCCTGATTCAGGGCTCCCTGTGAAGGCCCAGGGAGCAGAGGGCTGCGAGGCCGGCGTGAAGCTGCAGAAGGACCCAGTGTCCCTGGATGGAGGACTGGGAAGGCAAACTGTGCTATGAAGAGTGTGGGGCCTTAGACAGGAACACACCCCTCCACAGGTCACGGCGTGCAGGAGCCTGGAGCACCATGGCTGAGCGAGAGAAGCCAGGCCCCAGGCAAACACTGCAGGTCTCACTTAGGTGAACCACAGGTGAGACTGCAGCTGGTGGCCAGGAGGAGAGAGGAAGCCTAGGGGTTGGAGAAGGCAGCTACCTCCAAGGTCTTACTGAAGACCAAACGGGGTGTCAGGGAAACATCAGGACCCCATGGAGAGTCAGACAGCAAGGAGGGAGGGTGCTCAGAGGGACCAGAGAAGGTTTGGAGTGCAGACACACCTGCTGAAATGGCACTGCAGGAGCTCCCACAGCCCTGCAGCCTACAGTCAGAGTGACACTGGGGACAAGGGAGGATCAGCTGGATAGGCAGTGACACTCCCACTGCCCCTGAAGGGACTCCAGGATCCAGCCAGCTCCAGGACTAGCAGAGGACAGGAAGGCCCAGGGGAGTGCTCACTGAGAAGGGAGATCACAGAGAGAGACTGCTCAAGGAGAAGGGGATCACACAGAGAGCCTGGGGATGGAGAAGGGGATCACACAGAGAGCCTGGGGGTGGAGAAGGGGATCACACAGGGAGCCTGGGGGTGGAGAAGGGGATCACACAGAGAGCCTGGGGATGGAGAAGGGGATCACACAGGGAGCCTGGGGGTGGAGAAGGGGATCACACAGGGAGCCTGGGGATGGAGAAGGGGATCACACAGGGAGCCTGGGGATGGAGAAGGGGATCACACAGAGAGAGCCTGGGGATGGAGAAGGGGGTCACACAGGGAGCCTGGGGATGGAGAAGGGGATCACACAGAGAGCCTGGGGATGGAGAAGGGGATCACACAGGGAGCCTGGGGATGGAGAAGGGGATCACACAGGGAGCCTGGAGATGGAGAAGGGGGTCACACAGGGAGCATGGGGATGGAGAAGGGGATAACACAGGGAGCCTGGGGATGGAGAAGGGGATCACACAGGGAGCCTGGGGATGGAGAAGGGGATCACACAGGGAGCCTGGGGGTGGAGAAGGGGATAACACAGAGAGCCTGGGGATGGAGAAGGGGATCACACAGGGAGCCTGGGGATGGAGAAGGGGATCACACAGGGAGCCTGGAGATGGAGAAGGGGATCACACAGGGAGCCTGGGGATGGAGAAGGGGATCACACAGGGAGCCTGGGGATGGAGAAGGGGATCACACAGGGAGCCTGGGGATGGAGAAGGGGATCACACAGGGAGCCTGGGGATGGAGAAGTGGGATCACAGAGAGCCTGGGGGTGGAGAAGGGGATCACACAGGGAGAGAGAGCCTGGGGGTGGAGAAGGGGATCACACAGGGAGCCTGGGGATGGAGAAGGGGATCACACAGGGAGCCTGGAGATGGAGAAGGGGATCACACAGGGAGCCTGGGGATGGAGAAGGGGATCACACAGGGAGCCTGGGGGTGGAGAAGGGGATCACACAGGGAGCCTGGGGGTGGAGAAGGGGATCACAGAGAGAGCCTGGGGATGGAGAAGGGGATCACACAGGGAGCCTGGGGATGGAGAAGGGGATCACACAGGGAGCCTGGGGGTGGAGAAGGGGATCACACAGGGAGCCTGGGGATGGAGAAGGGGATCACACAGGGAGCCTGGGGATGGAGAAGGGGGTCACACAGGGAGCCTGGGGGTGGAGAAGGGGATCACACAGGGAGCCTGGGGGTGGAGAAGGGGATCACACAGGGAGCCTGGGGATGGAGAAGGGGATCACACAGGGAGCCTGGGGGTGGAGAAGGGGATCACACAGGGAGCCTGGGGGTGGAGAAGGGGGTCACACAGGGAGCCTGGGGGTGGAGAAGGGGATCACACAGGGAGCCTGGGGATGGAGAAGGGGGTCACACAGGGAGCCTGGGGGTGGAGAAGGGGATCACACAGGGAGCCTGGGGATGGAGAAGGGGGTCACACAGGGAGCCTGGGGATGGAGAAGGGGATCACACAGAGAGCCTGGGGATGGAGAAGGGGATCACACAGGGAGCCTGGGGATGGAGAAGGGGGTCACACAGGGAGCCTGGGGATGGAGAAGGGGATCACACAGGGAGCCTGGGGATGGAGAAGGGGATCACACAGAGAGCCTGGGGATGGAGAAGGGGATCACACAGGGAGCCTGGGGATGGAGAAGGGGGTCACACAGGGAGCCTGGGGATGGAGAAGGGGATCACACAGGGAGCCTGGGGATGGAGAAGGGGATCACACAGGGAGCCTGGGGGTGGAGAAGGGGATCACACAGGGAGCCTGGGGATGGAGAAGGGGGTCACACAGGGAGCCTGGGGATGGAGAAGGGGATCACACAGAGAGCCTGGGGATGGAGAAGGGGATCACACAGGGAGCCTGGGGATGGAGAAGGGGGTCACACAGGGAGCCTGGGGATGGAGAAGGGGATCACACAGAGAGCCTGGGGGTGGAGAAGGGGATCACACAGAGAGCCTGGGGGTGGAGAAGGGGATCACACAGGGAGCCTGGGGGTGGAGAAGGGGATCACACAGGGAGCCTGGGGGTGGAGAAGGGGATCACACAGAGAGCCTGGGGTGGAGAAGGGGATCACACAGGGAGCCTGGGGATGGAGAAGGGGATCACACAGGGAGCCTGGGGATGGAGAAGGGGATCACACAGAGAGCCTGGGGGTGGAGAAGGGGATCACACAGGGAGCCTGGGGATGGAGAAGGGGATCACACAGGGAGCCTGGGGGTGGAGAAGGGGATCACACAGGGAGCCTGGGGGTGGAGAAGGGGATCACACAGGGAGCCTGGGGGTGGAGAAGGGGATCACACAGGGAGCCTGGGGATGGAGAAGGGGATCACACAGGGAGCCTGGGGGTGGAGAAGGGGATCACACAGGGAGCCTGGGGATGGAGAAGGGGATCACACAGGGAGCCTGGGGATGGAGAAGGGGATCACACAGGGAGCCTGGGGGTGGAGAAGGGGATCACACAGGGAGCCTGGGGATGGAGAAGGGGATCACACAGGGAGCCTGGGGATGGAGAAGGGGATCACACAGGGAGCCTGGGGGTGGAGAAGGGGATCACACAGGGAGCCTGGGGGTGGAGAAGGGGATCACACAGAGAGCCTGGGGATGGAGAAGGGGATCACACAGGGAGCCTGGGGGTGGAGAAGGGGATCACACAGGGAGCCTGGGGGTGGAGAAGGGGATCACACAGGGAGCCTGGGGGTGGAGAAGGGGATCACACAGGGAGCCTGGGGGTGGAGAAGGGGATCACACAGGGAGCCTGGGGGTGGAGAAGGGGATCACACAGGGAGCCTGGGGGTGGAGAAGGGGATCACACAGGGAGCCTGGGGGTGGAGAAGGGGATCACACAGGGAGCCTGGGGGTGGAGAAGGGGATCACACAGGGAGCCTGGGGATGGAGAAGGGGATCACACAGGGAGCCTGGGGGTCGAGAAGGGGATCACACAGGGAGCCTGGGGATGGAGAAGGGGATCACACAGGGAGCCTGGGGGTCGAGAAGGGGATCACACAGAGTGCCTGGGGGTGGAGAAGGGGATCACACAGGGAGCCTGGGGGTCGAGAAGGGGATCACACAGAGTGCCTGGGGGTGGAGAAGGGGATCACACAGGGAGCCTGGGGATGGAGAAGGGGATCACACAGGGAGCCTGGGGGTGGAGAAGGGGATCACACAGGGAGCCTGGGGGTGGAGAAGGGGATCACACAGGGAGCCTGGGGGTGGAGAAGGGGATCACACAGGGAGAGAGAGCCTGGGGATGGAGAAGGGGATCACACAGAGAGCCTGGGGGTGGAGAAGGGGATCACACAGGGAGCCTGGGGGTGGAGAAGGGGATCACACAGGGAGCTTGGGGGTGGAGAAGGGGATCACACACAGAGCCTGGGGATGGAGAAGGGGATCACACAGAGAGCCTGGGGGTGGAGAAGGGGATCACACAGGGAGCCTGGGGGTGGAGAAGGGGATCACACAGAGAGCCTGGGGATGGAGAAGGGGATCACACAGGGAGCCTGGGGGTGGAGAAGGGGATCACACAGGGAGCCTGGGGGTGGAGAAGGGGATCACACAGGGAGCCTGGGGGTGGAGAAGGGGATCACACAGGGAGCCTGGGGGTGGAGAAGGGGATCACACAGGGAGCCTGGGGGTGGAGAAGGGGATCACACAGAGAGCCTGGGGGTGGAGAAGGGGATCACACAGGGAGCCTGGGGGTGGAGAAGGGGATCACACAGGGAGCCTGGGGGTGGAGAAGGGGATCACACAGAGAGCCTGGGGGTGGAGAAGGGGATCACACAGGGAGCCTGGGGGTGGAGAAGGGGATCACACAGGGAGCCTGGGGATGGATAAGGGGATCACACAGGGAGCCTGGGGATGGAGAAGGGGATCACACAGGGAGCCTGGGGGTGGAGAAGGGGATCACACAGGGAGCCTGGGGGTGGAGAAGGGGATCACACAGGGAGCCTGGGGGTGGAGAAGGGGATCACACAGGGAGCCTGGGGGTGGAGAAGGGGATCACACAGGGAGCCTGGGGGTGGAGAAGGGGATCACACAGAGAGCCTGGGGATGGAGAATGGGATCACACAGGGAGCCTGGGGATGGATAAGGGGATCACACAGGGAGCCTGGGGATGGAGAAGGGGATCACACAGGGAGCCTGGGGGTGGAGAAGGGGATCACACAGGGAGCCTGGGGGTGGAGAAGGGGATCACACAGGGAGCCTGGGGGTGGAGAAGGGGATCACACAGGGAGCCTGGGGGTGGAGAAGGGGATCACACAGGGAGCCTGGGGGTGGAGAAGGGGATCACACAGAGAGCCTGGGGATGGAGAAGGGGATCACACAAGGAGCCTGGGGGTGGAGAAGGGGATCACACAGGGAGCCTGGGAAAGGAGAAGGGGATCACAGAGAGAGCCTGGGGATGGAGAAGGGGATCACACAGGGAGCCTGGGGATGGAGAAGGGGATCACACAGAGAGCCTGGGGGTGGAGAAGGGGATCACACAGGGAGCCTGGAGATGGAGAAGGGGATCACACAGAGAGCCTGGGGATGGAGAAGGGGGATCACACAGAGAGCCTGGGGATGGAGAAGGGGATCACACAGGGAGCCTGGGGGTGGAGAAGGGGATCACACAGGGAGCCTGGGGGTGCAGAAGGGGATCACACAGGGAGCCTGGGGGTGGAGAAGGGGATCACACAGGGAGCCTGGGGGTGCAGAAGGGGATCACACAGGGAGCCTGGGGGTGGAGAAGGGGATCACACAGAGAGCCTGGGGATGGAGAAGGGGATCACACAGAGAGCCTGGGGGTGGAGAAGGGGATCACACAGGGAGCCTGGGGTGGAGAAGGGGATCACACAGAGAGCCTGGGCGTGGAGAAGGGGATCACAGAGAGAGCCTGGGGATGGAGAAGGGGATCACACTGGGAGCCTGGGGGTGGAGAAGGGGATCACAGAGAGAGCCTGGGGATGGAGAAGGGGATCACAGAGAGAGCCTGGGGGTGGAGAAGGGGATCAGACAGGGAGCCTGGGGGTGGAGAAGGGGATCACACAGGGAGACTGGGGATGGAGAAGGGGGATCACAGAGAGCCTGGGGATGGAGAAGGGGATCACAGAGAGCCTGGGGTTGGAGAAGGGGATCACACAGAGAGCCTGGGGATGGAGAAGGGGATCTCACAGGGAGCCTGGGGATGGAGAAGGGGGATCACACAGGGAGCCTGGGGATGGAGAAGGGGGATCACACAGAGAGAGCCTGGTGATGCAGAAGGGGATCACACAGAGAGCCTGGGGGTGGAGAAGGGGATCAGACAGAGAGCCTGGGGATGGAGAAGGGGATCACACAGGGAGCCTGGGGGTGGAGAAGGGGATCACACAGAGAGAGCCTGGGGATGCAGAAGGGGATCACACAGGGAGCCTGGGGGTGGAGAAGGGGATCACACAGAGAGCCTGGGGATGGAGAAGGGGATCACACAGGGAGCCTGGAGATGGAGAAGGGGATCACACAGGGAGCCTAGGGATGGAGAAGGGGGATCACAGAGAGCCTGGGGATGGAGTAGGGGGTCACACAGGGGGCCTGGGGATGGAGAAGGGGGTCACACAGGGAGCCTGGGGATGGAGAATGGGATCACACAGGGCGCCTGGGGATGGAGAAGGGGATCACACAGAGAGCCTGGGGATGGAGAAGGGGATCACACAGGGAGCCTGGGGATGGAGAAGGGGATCACACAGAGAGCCTGGGGGTGGAGAAGGGGATCACACAGGGAGCCTGGGGATGGAGAAGGGGATCACACAGGGAGCCTGGGGTGGAGAAGGGGATCACACAGGGAGCCTGGGGGTGGAGAAGGGGATCACACAGGGAGCCTGGGGGTGGAGAAGGGGATCACACAGGGAGCCTGGGGTGGAGAAGGGGATCACACAGGGAGCCTGGGGGTGGAGAAGGGGATCACACAGGGAGCCTGGGGATGGAGAAGGGGATCACACAGGGAGCCTGGGGTGGAGAAGGGGATCACACAGGGAGCCTGGGGGTGGAGAAGGGGATCACACAGTGAGCCTGGGGGTGGAGAAGGGGATCACACAGGGAGCCTGGGGTGGAGAAGGGGATCACACAGGGAGCCTGGGGGTGGAGAAGGGGATCACACAGAGAGCCTTGGGGTGGAGAAGGGGATCACACAGGGAGCCTGGGGGTGGAGTAGGGGATCACACAGAGAGCCTGGGGATGGAGAAGGGGATCACACAGGGAGCCTTGGGGTGGAGAAGGGGATCACACAGAGAGCCTGGGGATGGAGAAGGGGATCACACAGGGAGCCTGGGGGTGGAGAAGGGGATCATACAGAGAGAGCCTGGTGATGCAGAAGGGGATCACACAGGGAGCCTGGGGGTGGAGAAGGGGATCACACAGAGAGCCTGGGGATGGAGAAGGGGGTCACACAGGGAGCATGGGGATGGAGAAGGGGATCACACAGGGAGCCTGGGGGTGGAGAAGGGGATCACACAGAGAGCCTGGGGTTGGAGAAGGGGATCACACAAAGAGCCTGGGGGTGGAGAAGGGGGTCACACAGGGAGCCTGGGGGTGGAGAAGGGGATCACACAGGGAGCCTTGGGGTGGAGAAGGGGATCACACAGGGAGCCTGGGGGTGGAGAAGGGGATCACACAGGGAGCCTGGGGGTGGAGAAGGGGATCACACAGAGAGCCTGGGGATGGAGAAGGGGATCACACAGGGAGCCTGGGGGTAGAGATGGGGATCACACAGAGAGCCTGGGGATGGAGAAAGGGATCACACAGGGAGCCTGGGGGTGGAGAAGGGGATCACACAGAGAGCCTGGGGATGGAGAAGGGGATCACACAGGGAGCCTGGGGATGGAGAAGGGGATCACACAGAGAGCCTGGGGATGGAGAAGGGGATCACACAGAGAGCCTGGGGGTGGAGAAGGGGATCACACAGGGAGCCTGGGGATGGAGAAGGGGATCACACAGAGAGCCTGGGGGTGGAGAATGGGATCACACAGGGAGCCTAGGGGTGGAGAAGGGGATCACACAGGGAGCCTGGGGGTGGAGAAGGGGATCACACAGGGAGCCTGGGGATGGAGAAGGGGATCACACAGGGAGCCTGGGGGTGGAGAAGGGGATCACACAGGGAGCCTGGGGATGGAGAAGGGGATCACACAGAGATCCTGGGGGTGGAGAAGGGGATCACACCGGGAGCCTGGGGATGGAGAAGGGGATCACACAGAGAGCCTGGGGATGGAGAAGGGGATCACACAGGGAGCCTGGGGGTGGAGAAGGGGATCACACAGAGAGCCTGGGGGTGGAGAAGGGGATCACACAGGGAGCCTGGAGATGGAGAAGGGGATCACAGAGAACCTGGTGGTGGAGAAGGGGATCACACCGGGAGCCTGGGGGTGGAGAAGGGGATCACACAGAGAGCCTGGGGGTGCAGAAGGGGATCACACAGGGAGCCTGGGGATGGAGAAGGGGATCACACAGAGAGCCTGGGGGTGGAGAAGGGGATCACACAGAGAGCCTGTGGATGGAGAATGGGATCACACAGAGAGCCTGGGGATGCAGAAGGGGATCACACAGACAGCCTGGGGATGGAGAAGTGGATCACAGAGAGCCTGGGGATGGAGAAGGGGATCACACAGAGAGCCTGGGGATGCAGAAGGGGATCACCCAGAGAGCCTGTGGATGGAGAAGGGGATCACACAGAGAGCCTGGGGATGGAGAAGGGGATCACACAGACAGCCTGGGGATGGAGAAGTGGATCACAGAGAGCCTCGGGATGGAGAAGGGGATCACACAGAGAGCCTGGGGATGCAGAAGGGGATCACACAGAGAGAGCCTGGGGATGGAGAAAGGGATCTCACAGAGATCCTGGGGGTGGAGAAGGGGATCACAGAGAGAGCCTGGGGATGGAGAAGGGGATCACACAGAGAGCTTGGGGATGGAGAAGGGGATCACAGAGAGAACCTGCGCATGTGTCTAGGGTTAATGGGACTGCAGGGAGCTGCAGACCTGTTCTCTTGATGAGGCCCAGAAGATAGCACCAGGGTCCACACCCAGCCCTGTACTCAGCTTTCACTGCAGGAGGCTGAACTGGCACATGCCTCAGGAGGTGCACCTCGCTGTGAATACTGACTGCTTCCTATTGTTTTTCTCACTCACATTTATTTGATGCTATGTTTCATGGTCTTTATTTTTTTCACTTTATCTTGATAGCCGCATGGCATTTCACACTTTTCAACCCAATCTTAACAATCTACTTTTTATGGCAGATTCATGTTAGGGAATTTGATCCACCTTCTTTCATCCTCACTGACCCTCTCTTGTATTTTCTATGTTCCTCACTTTTGTTGACGTGACTGTTTATTCCCGTTGTCCCCCTGTGCACATTTCTGGGCTTGAGCTTGGCTCTGGGAGCCTCTGTGCCCGTGCTCCTGGGTGGTTGAGCTCCCCTGCTCTGCTCACCTGGTATGGCTGCCTCCCTGGGCAGGAGCCTGTCCCTGGGCAAGTGCAGACATGTCACTCCAGGAGCTGTGCTGCGCTCCCAGGCCAGGGTGGACACAGTGCCTCCCTGCGTGGTCCTTTGCACAGACACCATTGTTTAAAGTAAGGAACATGGAGTGTCCGGTGGCCAAGCTGTATGCTCAAGTTCAAATCTGTGGAGGTTTGGCTAAACTCAGACCCCAGCCCAGGCACCCCCAAGTGCACGCTCTCCCCTCAGGTGTGTGCCCGCTCCATTTGAGAGGTCTCCTTCACGGGCCACACTTCTCTGCCTGCCTGCTGTCTGCAGCCCTCACTGCCCAGCCACTCAGTGAGGCTGCACATGGCCAGGCTCATCTTCACTTCTGGCCCTCTGGGTTCATAGACACCGACACAGTCTCTGCGCTACCTTGACCTGCAGCTGGACAGGGCCTGCGGAGGAGTCCCTGCAAGGATCCTCTGCCTGGGCACCTGCTGAGGGTATGGATCCATCAGCCAGATGGAGGCCCTGGTCCAGCTTCTCGGAGGCCCTGGGCACACAGTGCACAGACCTCCCTGGGCTTCCAGCACGCACCGCCCTCTCCCCAGTGCCTTCTCTGAGGAGGGCTCCTTCTCTGGACAAGGAATGCACGAGCAAGCCAGCTGGTGCTTTGGATGAGATGTCAGCGACATTCTCCTGTTGCTGACTGCTCCTGAGTGCTGGGGAGAAGGTGTTTTAAAATCCCGGTGCAACCCTGAGCTAGCAAAGAATGAATGGACAGCATCATGGATGCCCAAACGTAACGGCTAGGCCCTGCCGTCAGCAGCACCTGGGGCTCTCTAAGGAGACAGCGATGGCCTCCTCTAACACCCACCAACTTTCAAACCGGAGCACCCCACGTTGACCCCTAGGGAGAGAGGAACTGTTCTCAAAGCACTCTGGCTCAGCTTGCCAGACTGTGACAAGCCCCCGAGGACCCAGCTGCATGTGATTTCAGGCAAACGTGAGTCTTGTTGTCTAAGTCAGTCTGTGGCTGCGGATAGTAAGGCTCTACTTAGTCTGTCTGAAACTGGAATGGACACGCTGTGTTTCAGCTGACAATCCCACAAAACACGATGATAAAGAAAAGTGTCTGTTCCTCATCTATGTGAGAAGAACCAAAAAACTCCTCTGAAGTTCCCCACTTCCACCTGTGCATCAAGCAGGAGTGTTCCAGTGACCTAGGCTGAAACCTGCTATAGGGAGTCCTGCAGTGCAACTGAGAACCAAGCAAAGATCTTTTATGAGGGAAAGAACCTTCACATCAGGCCTCAAAGAATTTCTGCAGAAAATGTGAGCTCAGTATTTCCAACAATTAAAAATCCAGCAGGGGAACTGGAGTTGTGGCTCAGTGGTAGAGAGTTCGTCTAGCATGTGTGAGGCCCTGGGTTCGATCCTCAGTACCACTTACAAATAAAATAGAGGTCCACCTACAACTAAAACAAAATAGTAAAAGAGAAGAAAACAGCAGGGTTTAGGAGCAGCAAAAATCACAGAATCAGACTACGAGTTCTGCAGATTTGGGGATTCTTGCACATAATATTTAAATACATACCTAATTCCTACATTTTGCAAATTACTAGGCCAAGAACAAAGTTGGAGGACTGACATGTCCTGACCCTGACAATTACTGTGATCTTGACAGCTTTGCACTTGACAGAGCAGAGGATGCAGGCAACAGAACAGACCCACACAAGTACAGTCACAAAGGAGCAGAGGCACAGAGGGGAGCAGAGATGGCTGTGTTAACTGAGCATCCCCCCGAAAATACCTAGGCACAGACCTTAAACTCCTCACAAAAAGTAACTCAGTGGGGGATCATAGATATTTAGGATCAGAGGCCTAATTGTAAAGTGCAAAACTGCTGTAGTCTGGCTGGGCACAAATAACCAGGAGGTCACAAGCCACTTGTAGGTTCAAACAGGAACTACTTTATTGCCCGAACCCAAGGGGAACTCAACCGGAACTCAATGGAAACTCCGCGAGAACCAATGGGAACTCCATGAGAACTCAAAAGTAGTGGGCACCCAAGGTAGCAGGAGTCGCCTTATTGCCCGACAGCAGAGGTTTATATACACAACTGAATACACAGCTTGTTTCAATTTAGCATCATCCAGTTACAGCAATCAGTCATTATCTTCATAATTACACACAGCTTAACTTCATGATCATCATCTTAATGGCTCGCTGGCGTTACTTCTCAACCACTCCCTCTGGCAAAATGCCAGGCGCCATCTTGACTTGATTGTGGCTTTCAACACAAAACTGTAAGACTAGAAGATCACAGAGGTGCAAACCTAGCTGGCTTTGGATTCATTGATAACCAAAATCACAGTCTAAAATCAAGTCCATGAAATGTAAGATGCATAGGTTAACTTCATTAAAATCAAAACTTACACTGTGAAAGACTCTCTGAAGAGAATGAAAATACAAGCCACAGCCAGAAGAAAATTTTTGCAAGACTCATATATGATAAAAGAATGGAACTCAAAATACACACAGAACACTTCCAACTTATCCACAAGGAAACCAGCAACCCAGTTACAAGTTGGGCAAAAGACCTGGACAGATGCCTCAACAAGGAAGACAGACAGACAGCAAATAAGCCCCAGACAAGCGGTTCCACATCCCCTATACTCAGGGAAATCCAAGTTGAAATACCTCTGCTCGCCTGCCAGAGCGGCCAAAATGCAGAACACCAGCAACAGCAAGGGTTGGGGAGGAGGGGGCATGACGGGAGGGCTCACTAGCCTCTGGCTGCTGCGGCAAGAGGCCGGCGGGTCTCACACAGCCAAGACGCGCTCGCCTCATGCCCAGTGATCCCTGGCAACCCTCCTGACCGCCCGGTGAGTCGCGTGCACACAGAGGTCTTCCCAGGGTGTTCATAGCAGCCTTCCTCCCGATGGCCAAAACTCAGAAGCAAGCAGGATGTCCTTCTGTAAGTGGCTGGAAAAACAAGCTGGGTCACCTGAAGGCGGACATTGGTCAGTGATAAAAAACGAGCCATAAGCTATGAAAATACATGGAGGAAGCTCAAGGGCACATCCTCAGTGACAGAAACCAATCTGAGAAGGCTGCACGTTGCATGGTTGTGACCACATGACCCCCTGGAAAAGACCACACTGAGGACAGTGAAAGACCAGTGTCAGGGCGAAGGAGCCTGGGGAGGGGGACAGCAGGCATGGAGGAAGTTTTGGAGAACTAATTCTGTGTGATGCTCTGGCGATGATACTTGCCAGTATGTTTGCTAAAACCCACAGACTCTACGTCATGAAGACGGAACCCTATGAAAACCATGGACAGTGGTTAACAGCAGTGTGTCAGTACTGGTTCACGAGCTGGGCAAACGGACTGCCCTGCCAGGAGGGCCATGGGTCTGGTGGGCGGAAACAAGGTGTAGGGGAAGGGGTCCAGGGGGACTCTGGGTGTTCTTTCTGTATTTCAGTAAATCTAAAACTGTTCTACAAAATAAAGCCAGTTGACTAGAACATACTAAAGGTATTTTCAAATGATGTGGCAAGGATATGAGAACCTCCAAATTAGCAAACATTTACATTAAATAAAAATCATATGATACTTAAAATCAAAAACCTGGTGGATGGATTAAGTGGTGCATTAGACCCAATTGGAAAGAGAATTAGTAAATTGGAATACAGAGTTGAAAGAACCAACCAGTGTATAGCACAGAGGCAGACAGATGGGAGATGAAGTGTCACTGATGCAGCAGCAGAGGGTCATGAGGGATGACCCTCATCTGGAATCAGTATTCTGGTTGAGTGAGACCATAGCAAGCAATGCTAGGTAGGGTTATCTCAGAACTGCTGAAGAGCAAATCCTGGGACTCAGCTGTAGAGGGGTAAATGGGAAGAAATCTACTCCTGGACACACCTACACATGTACAACATTGAATCCAATCAGGTATCTTTAAAGCACTGAGGGAAGTGGATCTTGGGCGGCCACTGGGGCACAGAGGTCTAGTCCGCAGACATTAGCCACTCCGGCAAGGGGCTCCCCCGGGAGGCCTAGCTCTCGCTTTGCAAGCAGCCACCCCACCTATCCGGTTCCTAACCACGCGGCCACAGATAACCGGCTCCACAGGTGGCAACGCGGCGGGTGCAGAAGTCAAGTCACGGAGCCAGCAATCGTTTTTGCAGCGGCGGTTACCCTGAGCGGCTTGGACCGCCCCGCCCGAACCCGCAGTCGGCCTCCGCCATCCGGGCTCTCCCGGAAGGCATAGCGCTCGCTCTGGGAGCAGCTGTTTCTCCATCCCGGTCCCTAACCACGCGGCCACAGATAACCGGCTCCACAGGTGGCAACGCGGCGGGTGCAGAAGTCAAGACACGGAGCCAGCAATCGTTTTTTGAAAGCGGCGGTTACCCTGAGCGGCTTGGGCCGCCCCGCCCGAACCCGCAGTCGGCCTCCGCCATCCGGGCTCTCCCGGAAGGCATAGCGCTCACTCTGGGAGCAGCTGCTTCTCCCTCCGGGTCCCTAAACACGCGGCCACAGATAACCGGCTCCTCAGGTGGCTCTGCGGCGGGTGCTGAAGTCAAGTCCCGGAGCCAGCAATCGCTTTTGAAAGCGGCGGTTACCCTGAGCGGCTTGGGCCGCCCCGCCCGAACCCGCAGTGGGCCTCTGCCATCCGGGCTCCCCCGGAAGGCATAGTGCTCGCTCTGGGAGCAGCTGTTTCTCCATCCCGGTCCCTAAACACGCGGCCACAGATAACCGGCTCCTCAGGTGGCTCTGCGGCGGGTGCTGAAGTCAAGTCCCGGAGCCAGCAATTGCTTTTGCAATCGGCGTTCAACCTGAGCGGCTTGGGCCGCCCCGCCCGAACCCGCAGTGGGCCTCCGCCATCCGGGCTCCCCCGAAAGGCATAGCGCTCACTCTGGGAGCAGCTGTTTCTCCCTCCGGGTCCCTAACCACACGGCCACAGCTAACCGGCTCCACAGGTGGCACCGCGGCGGGTGCAGAAGTCAAGTCCCTGAGCCAGCAACCGCTTTTGCAAGCGGCGGTCACCCTGAGCGGCTTGGGCCGCCCCGCCCGAACCCGTAGTAGGCCGCCGCCAATTTCCAGCGAAATAGAGGGGCTCCAGACAGATTTCCATTGTGCAAAGTTCGACTGCGGGAGCTCCTTTTCTCCGCACGGAAGGGCGCATAGCCTGATAGGCAATCGCCCTGCGGCTGGAGTTTGTGGCGCGCACTGGGGAGCTACAAGGTGCCAGAGCGGGGGGAGCAAAGATACCTGCGGCCCACTGGAAAGACAGGCCAGGGGGTAAATTTCAAAAACACAACAGTTGCACCAAGCAGAAAGAAACGCGAGCAGTATGAAAAGACAAGGAAAGAAAGGACTACAAGCTATGCAGGTCAACTCAACATTAGAAGAGGTAATAGCTGCAACTGATGGAATGTCAGATAAAGAGTTCAGGATATACATGCTTCAGATTATCTGGAGTCTCAAGGAAGACATGAGACAGCAAAATCAGACAATGAAAGATCACATTGACAAACAAATCCAGGAAGTAAAAGATCAATTTCACAGGGAGATAGACGTAATAAAAAACAAACAAATAGAAATCCTAGAAATGCAGGAAACAATAAACCAACTTAAAAACTCAATTGAGAATACTACCAGCAGAGTAGATCACTTAGAAGAGAGAACATCAGACAATGAAGACAAAGTATTTCAACTGGAAAAGAACATAGACAGCTCAGAAAGTCTGCTAAGAAACCATGAGCAGAACATCCAAGAAATATGGGACAATATCAAAAGACCAAATTTAAGAGTCATTGGGATACAAGAAGGCACAGAGCTCCAAACCAAAGGAATAAACAGTCTATTCAGTGAAATAATACGAGAAAACTTCCCAGAATTGAAGAATGAGACAGAATCCCAAATCCTAGAAGCCTACAGGACGCCGAATATGCAAAATCATAAGAGATCCACACCTAGACACATTATAATGAAGATGTCCAACATACAGAATAAGGAGAGAATTTTAAAAGCTGCAAGAGAAAGAAAGCAGATTACATTTAGGGGTAAACCAATCAGGATAACAGCTGATCTCTGGACACAGACTCTGAAAGCTAGAAGATCCTGGAATAACATATTTCAAACACTGAAAGAAAATGGGTTCCAACCAAGAATCGTGTATCCGGCAAAATTAAGCTTCAGGATAGAAGATGAAATTAAAACCTTCCACGATAAACAAAAGTTAAAAGAATTCGCAGCTAGAAAACCATCTCTTCAAAAAATCCTTGGCAAAACATTACAGGAAGAGGAAATGGAAAATAACATTGAAAACCAACATTGGGAGGTAGGACAGTAAAGGGGGGAAAGTAGGCAAAGAGGATAACAAATCAGGTTTAGTAACATCAATAAATAAATATGGCTAGAAGAACAAACCATATCTCAATAATAACCCTAAATGTTAATGGCTTAAACTCACCAATCAAGAGACACAGGCTAGCAGAATGGATCACAAAACAAGACCCAACAATATGCTGCCTACAGGAGACGCATCTGATAGGAAAAGATATTCATAGACTGAAGGTGAAAGGTTGGGAAAAATCATACCACTCATATGGACTGCGGAAACAAGCAGGAGTGGCCATACTCATATCTAATAAAATAGATTTCAAACCAAAGTTAATCAAAAGGGATAAAGAAGGACACGTCATACTGCTCAAGGGAACCATACACCAACAAGACATAACAATCATAAATATATATGCCCCAAATAATGGCGCAGCTGTGTTCATCAAGCAAACTCTTCTCAAGTTTAAGAGTCTAATAGACCACCATACAATAATCATGGGAGACTTCAACACACCTCTCTCACCACTGGACAGATCTTCCAAACAAAAGTTAAATAAGGAAACTATAGAACTCAATAACACAATTAACAATCTAGACTTAATTGACATATATAGACTATACCACCCAACATCAAGTAGTTACACTTTTTTCTCAGCAGCACATGGAACCTTCACAAAAATAGACCATATATTATGTCACAGGGCAACTCTTAGACAATATAAAGGGGTAGAGATAACACCATGCATCTTATCTGATCACAATGGAATGAAACTGAAATTCAATGATAAAAGTAGGAAGGAAAAATCAAGCATCACTTGGAGAATGAACAATAGGTTGCTGAATGATCAATGGGTTTTAGAAGACATCAAGGAGGAAATTAAAAACTTCCTAGAGTTAAATGAAAACACAGACACAACATATCGGAACCTATGGGACACATTGAAAGCAGTTCTAAGAGGAAAATTCATTGCTTGGAGTTCATTCCTCAAAAAAAGAAAAAACCAACAAATAAATGATCTCATACTTCATCTCAAAATCCTAGAAAAAGAAGAGCAAAACAACAGCAAAAGAAGTAGAAGGCAAGAAATTATTAAAATCAGAGCTGAAATTAATGAAATTGAAACAAAAGAAACAATTGAAAAAATTGACAAAACTAAAAGTTGGTTCTTTGAAAAAATAAATAAAATTGACAGACCCTTGGCCATGCTAACAAAGAGAAGAAGAGAGAGTACCCAAATTACTAGCATACGGGATGAAAAAGGCAATATCACAACAGACACTTCAGAAATACAGAAGATAATCAGAAATTATTTTGAATCCTTATACTCCAACAAAATAGAAGATAGTGAAGGCATATATAAATTCCTTAAGTCTTATGAACTGCCCAGATTGAGTCAGGAGGATATAGACAACCTAAACAGACCAAAAACAATAGAGGAAATAGAAGAAACCATCAAAAGATTACCAACTAAGAAAAGCCCAGGACCGGACGGGTATACAGCAGAGTTTTACAAAACCTTTAAAGAGGAACTAACACCAATACTTTTCAAGCTATTTCAGGAAATAGAAAAAGAGGGAGAACTTCCAAATTCATTCTACGAGGCCAACATCACCCTGATTCCGAAACCAGACAAAGACACCTCAAAGAAAGAAAACTACAGACCAATATCTCTAATGAACCTTGATGCAAAAATCCTCAATAAAATTCTGGCGAATCGGATTCAAATACATATCAAAAAAATTATACACCATGATCAAGTAGGATTCATCCCTGGTATGCAAGGTTGGTTCAATATACGGAAATCAATAAATGTTATCCACCACATCAATAGACTTAAAAATAAGAACCATATGATCATCTCGATAGATGCAGAAAAAGCATTCGACAAAGTACAGCATCCCTTTATGTTCAAAACTCTAGAAAAATTAGGGATAACGGGATCATACCTCAACATTGTAAAAGCAATCTATGATAAGCCACAGGCCAGCATCATTCTGAATGGAGAAAAATTGAAGGCATTCCCTCTAAGATCTGGTACAAGACAGGGATGCCCTCTCTCACCACTTCTGTTCAACATAGTCCTCGAAACACTGGCCAGAGCAATTAGGCAGACGAAAGAAATTAAAGGCATAAAAATAGGAAAAGAAGAACTTAAATTATCACTATTTGCAGATGATATGATTCTATACCTAGCAGATCCAAAAGGGTCTACAAAGATGCTATTAGAGCTAATAAATGAATTCAGCAAAGTGGCAGGATATAAGATCAACACGCATAAATCTAAGGCATTCCTGTATATCAGCGACAAATCCTCTGAAACGGAAATGAGGACAACTACTCCATTCACAATATCCCCCCAAAAAATAAAATACTTGGGAATCAACCTAACAAAAGAGGTGAAAGACTTATACAATGAAAATTACAGAACCCTAAAGAAAGACATAGAAGAAGACCTTAGAAGATGGAAAAATATACCCTGCTCATGGATAGGCAGAACTAACATCATCAAAATGGCGATATTACCAAAAGTCCTATATAAGTTCAATGCAATGCCAATCAAAATCCCAACAGCATATCTTGTAGAAATTGAAAAAAGAATCATGAAATTCATATGGAATAATAAAAGACCCAGAATAGCAAAAACAATACTAAGCAGGAAGTGTGAATCAGGTGGTATAGCGATACCAGACTTCAAACTATACTACAGAGCAATAGTAACAAAAACAGCATGGTACTGGTACCAAAACAGGAGGGTGGACCAATGGTACAGAATAGAGGACACAGTAACCAATCCACAAAACTACAACTATCTTATTTTTGATAAAGGGGCTAAAAGCATGCAATGGAGGAAGGATAGCATCTTCAACAAATGGTGCTGGGAAAACTGGAAATCCATTTGCACCAAAATGAATCTGAATCCATATCTCTCGCCGTGCACAAAAGTTAACTCAAAATGGATCAAGGAGCTTGATATTAAATCAGAGACACGGCATCTGATAGAAGAAAAAGTTGGTTATGATCTACACGCTGTGGGATCGGGCTCCAAATTCCTCAATAGGACACCCATAGCGCTAGAATTAACAAATAGAATCAACAAATGGGACTTACTCAAACTAAAAAGTTTTTTCTCAGCAAAAGAAACAATAAGAGAGATAAACAGGGAGCCTACATCCTGGGAACAAATCTTTACTCCACACACTTCAGATAGAGCCCTAATAACCAGAATATACAAAGAACTCAAAAAATTAGACAATAAGATAACAAATAACCCAATCAATAAATGGGCCAAGGACCTGAACAGACACTTCTCAGAGGAGGACATACAATCAATCAACAAGTACATGAAAAAATGCTCACCATCGCTAGTAGTCAGAGAAATGCAAATCAAAACTACCCTAAGATACCATCTCACTCCAGTAAGACTGGGAGCCATTAGGAAGTCAAATAACAATAAGTGCTGGAGAGGATGCGGGGAAAAGGGCACTCTTGTTCATTGCTGGTGGGACTGCAAATTGGTGCAGCCAATCTGGAAAGCAGTATGGAGATTTCTCGGAAAGCTGGGAATGGAACCACCATTTGACCCAGCTATTCCCCTTCTCAGTCTATTCCCTAAAGCCCTAACAAGAGCATGCTACAGGGACACTGCTACATCGATGTTCATAGCAGCTCAATTCACGATAGCAAGACTGTGGAACCAGCCTAGATGCCCTTCAATAGATGAATGGATAAAAAAAATGTGGCATTTATACACAATGGAGTATTATTCTGCATTAAAAAATGACAAAATCATAGAATTTGGAGGGAAATGGATGGCATTAGAGCAGATTATGCTAAGTGAAGCTAGTCAATCTTTAAAAAACAAATACCAAATGACTCCTTTGATATAAGGGGAGTAAACAAGGACAGGGTAGGGACGAAGAGCTTGAGAAGAAGATTTACATTAACAGGGATGAGAGGTGGGAGGGAAAGGGAGTGAGAAGGGAAATCGCATGGAAATGGAAGGAGATCCTCAGGGTTATACAAAATGTCATATAAGAGGAAAGGAGGGGTAAGACAAGATAATACAAATGGAAGAAATGATTTACAGTAGAAGGGGTAGAGAGAGAAAAGGGGAGGGGAGGGGAGGGGAGGGGAGGGGGGATAGTAGACAATAGGACAGACAGCAGAATACATCAGACACTAGAAAGGCAATATGTCAATCAATGGAAGGGAAACTGATGTGATACAGCAATCTGTATACTGGGTAAAAGCGGGAGTTCATAATCCACTTGAATCAAACCGTGTAATATGATGTATTAAGAACTATGTAATGTTTTGAACGACCAAAAAAAAAAAAAAGATGTTGTGTCCACCAAAAACTGAAAAATAAATATTAAAAAATCAAAAAAAAAAAAATAAAGCACTGAGAAAAATAAATACCCCCCCCCCCCGAATTTTCTGGCCAATGAAACTATTGTTGTATAAAAGGGATAAAATAGAGATGTTCTCAATAAAGTGTAAACATCAGAAGGCTTGCTACCCACAAAAGCTCAGGACATTCTTTTTATTTTGGAGGGGGATTAAACTCAGGAGTCACATCCCCAGCCCTATTTTGTATTTTATTTAGAGTAGGGTCTCACTGAGTTGCTTAGCGCCTCGCTTTTGCTGAAGCTAGCTTTGAACTCGTGATCCTCCTGCCTCAGCCTCCTGAGCCTCTGGGAACACAGGTGTGCGCCACACAGACCGGCTCAGGACATTCTCAATGAGCACCAGATGCATGTCTGGAGGAAGAAGAGGGAGTCCAAGGCCACAGAGTCACAGGGACATACGTCATGTATTGTGGTGATATAGAGTGATAAATATCTAAATTAGGTATTTATAACAATTAATAGAAATAGAATCTAACAAAATAATAGCAAATTAAGTTCCAGGATTCTACATCTATTTGAAAGGAGAATAAAGTAATATGACTTCAGTTTCTCAGTGTTGAATATGCATGGTAAATCACCTAGAATTACTCTTAAAAGAAAGAAAGTATATAACTTTAAATTACTAAAAAAGGAAAATCAAGAAAGCAACAATGAAACTGTGACAAAAAGAAATGAAAAATAAGAACGTGAGGGACATCATTATCCAAAGCCCATGTGTGAAGACATGGAATGGTGTGAACATGCTTGTATACAAACAGAGATACGAAAAATCGTGTTCTATGTATGTAATAAGAATTGTGATGCACGCTTCATGTATTTAAAAAATAGAAACAATTAATAAAAAAAGAAGTAAAAATGTACAAAGTTAGATGTGAATTTCAACGTTTAGTCCTCACATTAAATAGAAATGGAGTAAATATTCCAATAAATTTTCTATAGAAGACTCTTTAAAATAACCCTAACAAATAACTAGCAATACACTCAGTGAAATGTAAAACTTTTGGAGAATATAACAAAGCTTTATTGAAAGATTCTATCAAAGAGCAAATTAAATGAAGAAACGCTTTGCTGATACCCAAGGGCTTGCATGAGGGAAAACGTTCCTCCAAGTTCACGGGGGCAGTGTGGCTCCTCTCACAGCATGGTTGGTTTTCATGTGCATTAACAAGCTAGCTCTACATGTACATGAAAGAAACGAGCCAGGACAGCCCCGTCACTCTTCCAATAAGCACAGAGGTGAGGCTTCCCACACTCCATACCTCCAAAGGCTTCCATGCCACAGAGCAACCAGGCATCCTGTCGTGCCCAGGGATGGATGGTCCAGGGGAGCAGAACATGGAGAAACAGTTAGGAAAGATCACCTGCCCCTTGGACACAGGATTAAAGAATAACGGTGCTTCTTACCATAGTCATGGGTGCCCAGAAACTGGCAATATTGGATTCCTACAGCAGCAGCAGCCACAGCACCTGGAGAGGTTGGAGATGCAGATTCTTCAGCCTCGTATCAGAAGGCACAGCAATGCCCACACCTGCTCTCACAGCCGCCTGGTGACGCCAACACTTGCTCAAGTGTGAGAACCTCTGGCCAGAGTCATCTGACCAATCAGCCTCACGTGAGTCTCTTAGGGGAATCTAATCTTGTTTGATTTACTATTGTTGATAAGGATCCAAATTGTGTAAAGTACAGCAAGTTCTTGTAGAAAATTAACATCATGCAAACGAATCTGTCTGGCAGGAAGTGCTCTCTGCCCAGTAGAGAAGGACCCCGAGAGTAAAGTTTCATTGCTCCCTAAGATGCCAGCCAGTTCTGTATCTGATGTAGCCGTCTTACTTTAGGAACTCCTATGTAGCCATCTTCCTTTGAACTAGTCTGGTATCCGATTTACTCACTGAAGATTTACTGCATCTTTGAAAAAGATTCGCCACAGATTTGTGTAAGAATTGCTGAAGCTTTTTGAAAAGTGTACTGGGATGCAGGAGAAAGGTGGGATTGCAGTGGAATGAGGCCGAAATTGACGACTACTGGTGCTGAAGACTCAGCTATCCACAGGGGAAAATGAAACACCATCCAGGACCACCCTGCAAATAATAAACACTGACCAACTGAAGTGTACCGCAAACATCACAAAACTTCAATCTTTCACAAGAAAATTCACTTTACAAACGTAAGGTGGGAAAAACTTATTAAATACACAGAGAACACAGACCTCAAAGGAAACCACCCCAAGAAAGTAAAACAAGAAATCTGGCCACATTAAATGAAGAACATCCACGTCTCAAAGACACAAGGAAAACAGGGAAAAGACAACCCATAAACTGGGGTACAGATTGGCAGCACATTTAACTAACAAAGGATTAATCATTGAAATATATATAAGAAAAAGTTCTTCAAGTCAGTAATAAAAAGGAAAACAACCTAATAGGTTCACTGCAGAGGAAAAAATATGGCAAATAAACACATGAACAGATGCTTAACCTCATCAGTAATCTGAGAAGTGCAAATTAAAACAATAATGAGATGCCATTTGCACCCGCCAGATTGGCGAAAGTCCCCAAGTCTGACAGTGTACTTGTTGGCAAGGATGGATCCTTGGGAAGACCCGGGCTGCACTGCCAAGGCACCGGGGCAGCCACTTCCAGGTTCCCAGACCCTGCAGCACCCCGCTGGCTGGGCGTCCTCAGAAATGTGTGTCCAGGACGCCAGACACAGGAACGGGTGTGGCAGCGCCGCTTGAACTGTGTCAATGGGAAAAGCCTCGCCCTGGCCACAGGAGAGTAGGTGAGGAAGCAGGCATTTTCACAGGGATCGGAAAGCAACCAGCTCAGCTCCCAACCTTGGACTGCCGAGGCAGGAAGGAGGTGAGGGACTCCCCTTCCTGTGTACTTCCTAGGCAGACTTGAAGCAAGGTGCTTTCTTTTCTGACATTGTTGGGGCAACTTTATAAGAATATTGGGAACTCGTTTACTGCTTATTAGAAAACATTTGTCTGAAAGAAAAACACGCCTACTTACCTTTCCTTTTCTTTTAATTTGAGAAAAAAAAATGATCTTATTATCCAGTCCCTAAAAGAGGTTAATTTTACACAACTAGCTAGCGTTGTTTTTTGTTTGTTTGTTTGTTTGTTTGTTTAGCATCTTAACAGATGCTCTGAAAGATAAGAAAACTCCAGCATCAAACAAACAGAATCCCTGTGTTCCCAGAGTCACTGTGACTACGCAGGTCGATGTACTGATGGGTCTTTGTGACTGACTGACTTATGCTTTTCTCGCCATCCAAAGAGTGTGGGATATGATGAAAGGGCAGTGAAAATAAAATGGACCTTATGTTGCATGAAAACCTGAAGAAGGACGGGGAAGACAGCGGTGAACTTCTCTTCCACATGTACCAGCTGCTTAAGGGAGCAAAGTGAACTCCAGAGAAGCTAGAGAAGCCGTCTGTGCCCTGGTGCTGGCTGGCACTCCCCGGTTCCCCAGGAACCGCATCCCTCCAAGCCTGTGCTGTCCTCCATTTTACTCTGCTCCTTCCTGCTGTGACCCACGTGGCCCTACTTCAAGAAAACGTTGCAAGAGCATCCATCCAGAGATGCTTGCAAAATCACGCTGAGGGTGTGTTGCTGCTTTCCAAAGATGAGGTGCATGTTTAAACGGGTATTCTTTCTTACATTACCCCCCAAATCGCACTTCAGCTCAAAAAGTAATTTATTGGAAACAAACAATTCAGGGAAATATATTGTTCCATAAAAGAGAAAGCCAAATGGTTGGCTATTAAAATATTGAAATCATCAAGTGTAGAATACGGACAAGGACTGAAGGCTTGTAAATCACACCTTCCCTCCCTCTCCTGCCCCCGCAGAGCCCCTCAACCACCCTTGGCTCCCACCGGCTGACTTCTGGGGAGACGAGATGGCTTTGCCGAAACGATGAACACATGGGTGGAAAAAAACCCAAAGATGGGAAAGCTGAAAATGCAAGATTGATAAAGTAATTTTAATTTGGCTCTACATATGTTAAGGTAGTTAGGGTGACTTCGTGAAGGAGCCCAACTGTGTAAAGACAGATGTGCGGGAACTGATTAAGCGCGCACCCTCCCTCTCAGGCGCTCTGCACCAGGCACGCAGTTCTGCTTCCTTCCGGAGCTCGCTGTCATCTGGGCACCCGCGACCACCGCGGGGTTCTAAGAAACCGCGTGGGGTTCAGGGATGCTGGCCGCACACCTCTTGGCCACTTGAATTTCTGATATGAGACAGGATTGGTTTTCGGCACGTGGTCCTTGGTGCCTGGTGTGCAAAGGGCAGAGGAGAGGCAGGGAAGGGACCCCTGCGGGCACCAATGGCCACTACACAGCCCTCCTGCTGCCAAGCGCTGGCTTCTCCTCCTCCACCTGCCCCACTGTGAATGCGCAGAAACACTTGGGCAGGACCATGCCGGCTGCTCATCCCTGCACCCAGGTCCTGGCATCTTGGGAGCAGGGAGGGCGTCTGAGGCCGGACAGGTCACTGCTCTGACCTTCTCACCTGTGGCTTCCTCCGCGCCTCCCCGCGGGAGACGGGTGGAGCAGGTCTACTCTGGGGAGGCGCAGGTGCTCTCTCACCCTTCTGTCCGGTGGCATTCGCGAGGACTGTTGGGGCCCAGCAAACCAGAGGTGCAGGTTTGCACAGAAACCTCCACGGTGGCCAGCAGCAGACAGGCATGCGGGTCAGCGCCAAGGAGCGCGCTCCCGGGGCTCGGAATGGCTTCTTTCTCCTCGGGGCAGGAAGCAGAGGTGCTCTGCGGGAATCCCAGGCGTGATGGAGAGGGATGTGGGTACCCTTAGATGACCAGGTGACCGTGGGGAAGCCCAGGACCCCCCCGGGGGGGGGGCTTTCCTGGCTCGTGCTTTATCTAGGGTCAGACCAACGACTCCACCACCTTGATCAGTGTCACCTTCTAGTAAGTCAGGAATTCTGCTGGAGTGAGTCCCTGGCTTTGTCCTTCATTTGTTGACTTTTAAAATGTGCCAATATCAATGATGGAATTGAAAGGACAAGGAAGGAAACCTCCATGGTCATCTCAGGAGATGCCCCCCACCATTTGATAAAGTCCGACGGCCGCTCGTAGCGGAGCTCCAGAGAGGAGGAGGAGCATGCGCTTGTCTACGTGCCTGGGGGGCCCCTGTGCTGCAGCTCCTGGGGTGGGAAGGGGCTGCTCACCACCCCACCGGACCGCAGCCACCAGGACTGCACAGCCAGGAAAGAGCGGACAGCAGAGCACAGTGGGGAGGGGAGAAGTGAAACTGCCTTTTCCTCAAGTATCATAATGAGGCACTTGAAAATCCAAAGAGGAAACCAAACCCAACCCAGAAGTGACAAGTAAAACGAAAGTCTTCTGAACACAGGTCAAGACCCACAATTAAGCTGAGAATTTATGTTACCAACATTCAAACAAACAAAAAAATTCAAAAACAACTTTATATATAATGTAAGTATTCAGAATAAAATACCCAGAATAAACCAAACTAAAGCTGTGAAAAACCAGGTCCACTGAACACCTAAAAATATCATTGAGAGAATTGGATAATATTTCATGTTCATGGATTTTAGTAAACAATATTTTTAAGATGTCAGTTTTTTAAAACCAACTGGTATATAAAATAAATGCAATTCCAATCAATATTCCAATGATTTTTTGAAAATTATAAAACTGACCCTCATTTTATAGGCAAATGAAGCAACGTAGAATTGCCTAGGTCCTGCTGAACAAAATGAATCTCCACCAGGCTCCATAAATCAGTGGAACCCCTGGTAGCTAAGGCAGTGAAGTACTGACCAAGGCAGAAACCCAGAACAGCGGGTGGGCAGTGTCAAGGATGGCCACAGAACAGCTGGCCGACCCGCCTGGAGGGCTCCGGCAGAATGTGGTAGACGTGTCCTTAATAATTCCGGAGTTGGCTCTTGGATAACTGGAGTTCACATGAACATGCATGTGTTTATTTCATAAACATGTGATTTGAGATGGATGACAGAGCTACATGTAAAGCCAGGGAATTTTAAACACATAAGCTCTACCTAAGTGTAGAATCTAAAGTAAAAAGTACAAGAAATCCACCATCATATAAATGGCACTTAACCGTCCACCTGCATTTTCCTCTATTTCTTTTTTTATGCTTTACTTTAACATTTAATTCCTATTTTTAATTTAGTTTGAATTCTGCAAGTTTTACTTCTGATTTCCTCAGATATTAACCAATTTTCCCAGGGACGTGTAATGGTCATATTTTCTACTCTGTGTATTTATAGTCACTCATGTAACATTTACTGTGTTGGTCTCCTGTGCTGGGGGGCTACATTACATAACCAACTGCAAAAGGAGAGAGAGAGGGAGGGGAACCCTGTCCTCACAGACGTCGATTCCAGCGAACTCCACCAAATCCTGGTAAGTCGTAGGAAATTAGATACACTATTGAAAATATCCACAGTGGGAACAATGATGAGGAGTGACAGGGGCTTCTGATGGACTTGACAGATGTCACCAAACCACATCTTGGGGTTAAGAAAGAACACTTCCCACAAGACAGGATTTCAAAGGCGGGACCTGAAGAATTTGCACCAGTAGCTCCCAGATGTGAGACGGTGGTGGAAAAAGGGCCCCACCTGGAAGTCCCCATGCTCCCCCAGGGCAGGGAACATGAGGGCTGCACCCAAGAAGGGGTGCATTACCTGCAGAGGATTTAGGACTAATATCAAAGCTGCCTTTAATCTGTTTTTTTTTTTTTTAAATTATCACTATGTGTCTACAATTTTATATAATTTCCTCTAGGAAAAAAATGCTGGTAGGTGTGAATTTTGAACAATTGCTAGAGTTAACTATTAAGTTTTAATAACATATGCGTGGAGCTTCAGATGAGCACAGTGCACTCTTTGTGGTTCAATAAGCATGTTTGTCAGTACAGAATTAACTTGGGGAGCCCCAGCTGCACAGCCAACCCCCACAGCTCAGTCATTTACGTGTTCTCATCCCAGGAGCCGACTTGGGGTCAGCCGGTTCACCTGGAGCACAGTCTGTCCTTACCGTGGTGTGCTCAGTCCACTACGTTTAGTGGGACACAGTTTGGTTCAGGCTTATCGTATTGAAATTGATTTCTATTGGTGCCGTCTATCTTTGTGTTCATTCATTTTTTCCTGCTGTCTTGGGGATAACTGAAATTTTTGGTAGTCTATTCTAACTTCTGTTTTGAATTTGAAGCTGAGTGCCTTGACATGGTTTTCTGCCTCTTCCTCCAGAGAGCACAGTGTGCAGCTGCACTTCTCACTGTCTGCCTGGACTCGTTACTTGGCTGCCTCCCGTTAGACATGAACTTTGCAGTGCGCTGTGCCCTTTCTTGATATATAATAAACCCATAACACAGAATTGCAGTTCTGCTTTGAAGAGTCACGGGCCTTAAAGAAACCAAGAGAGCAGAAGCAAGATTTGAGCACGGACCACCCTCGTGCCCCCTGTTCCTGACAGACCTGGTCTGGCTCTGTTGGCCTGGGGAACCTGAGAGTGGAGAGCCCGGGCAGTTTTGCAGATGAGGAACTTTTCATTTCCTTCATCCTTTTGAGGGGTGTTCTGCTGCACCTAGGGTCCATCTATCTTTCCCGTCTGGGTCCACTGGGCTGCTGTCTTCTGTTCCTGTCTTTCAGGTGGGAAGTCAGCATCCTTTACATTGTTGTTATTTTCCTCTTTACATATTCAGTTTATCTTTGGTTTCAGCAGGGAGAACAGGATATGCTCAGACACAGGGGTTTTCACATTTGTATTTCTATTGGTTGCATGACCTGGCTTTTTCTGAATCGTAGACTGGTTTCTTTTATCAGTCTTCAAACATTAGGCGTCGTCCTTTGAAATATCCCTTCTGTCGTCCTTGTTCCCTCTGCTCCAGGGCTGCAGACCCCCAGGACGTCCTTGCACAGTGCCCACCCTGGTCATCATGTCCTGGCTGTGTTCTTCCTGTAACTCCTTTCCTGATGTTTCTGCCCATAGCTCGTATCTCTCCTTCTTCAAGCTCTTTTCCAGGTTTAGCAGAGAGGGAGTTTCCCTGTCTTTCCAGGAGTGCTGAGGCACTGTTCTGCTGTATCCCCGTCATTTTAAGGTCGAGAGCTGAGCCTGGATGTCTCGGTCTTCTGTTGACTGCCTTCTGTATTGACCATGGGGACGTTTCCTTGCCTTTTCGTGTGACCTTATCTTCTTGCTGTGCCCCAGACGGTGTGTGTAAAAGGTCCCCGAGACTCCACCCCACTCACTCAGTGTGGGCTGCGCCCTCTCCGGCCAGGCTGGCCCTGTGGCTCCTCCTGCTCTGCATGGGAACTGGGGGTTCTGTTGTTGCATCCCTGGTTGGATTTTGGCCAACTCGAGCCTTAGACGTTTTGGAGGAAGCCTCAGGATTCACCTTCTGGGACCCCAGGTCTGAGCACTGCAGAGCCGTGAACCCTGCTCTGTGCTCCACAGAGGTGGCCATCTGTTTGCATCAGGCATGACCTCTCTGTCCCCCAGGTGGGACGTCAGGTCTCTGGGCCTGGAGGCTGCCATCTTTCTGCACCACACACAAAGCAGGAAGCTCCAGCTTGTTCAGGGTTCTGAACTTTGATGCCAGTCACACGCGGTCAATCAAAGTCCTTTAAAATGGCACTGTTTTCCCCGTAAGCCCCAATCAGGAAGTGAAAGGCCGTGGGCCGTACCCTGGGAAAGGACTGATGGCGTCTGTTTTTACAGTTTCCTGCACCCCCTTGGTTCTCTGACGGATGTTGAAGCTGTGGCTCTACAGCTCATCCTGATGGCCCTGGTCCTCAGGGTCAGGCGTCTCGTGTCCCATGAAGACCCCACTGAGAGAGCAGAGGCCCCCTTGATGCTGTGGACTTGGCGCTGCATCATAGGGATGTGACCACGAAACTTGTCATCTGAGAGTGGCACCTTTCAGCATAAAAGAAAGAGATAGAGTGAGTTGAATTCCATGATCGGAGTGGGTGTGTGTGGTTTTCTAAGATTTTTTATTCTTTTATGGGGTGCTAAGGACAGAACCCAGTGCCTCACACGTGCTAGGCGAGCGCGCTGCCACTGAACTACAGCCCCAGCCCAAAGTGTTTATTTTTTGAATGGCAATTTGTTTTGACTTTGTGGATATATTTATAATAACCTAAAACATAGTTCTACTCAAAAACTATTTCAAAACAATTATTTTGGAAAAACATAAACTCTACATATCTGCGTACACTAAAGCAACCTGTAAAAACACCTGTTTATATGAGCTATTTCCCTTAAGTGAGCATGAGTAGTATTCATTCCACGAGGCCTATCTGACTCATACTCACGTCTTCCCACTACTCTGAAAATATAGTTTAAGGTTTTTTATTACTTTGAACTTTTAATATGATTTCTTTTGCTCATCTTCAAAAGTTGAGTGTTATGATTAATATACTTAAAATTGCTGGCATTGTCATGGGCTCTTTTCCATGACTGTATTTTCTTTTTAGGAGAAAAGAAGCTCTCCCAGAACCTGAGACCCCAGGGCCATCAGGGGCAGCTCTGCATGTGGAGGAGAGTCTGGGTCTCTGCCTTCACTCAGAGTTCAGCCTCTGTGTTTTCCCAGGTACTATACTTCCTTTTTATTGGGAGGGCAAGTAAAAAGCATCAATATAATAAAACACAATGAATGCTCTGAAATTAAGTCTCACTATGATTTTTCATAAAACTTGTCAAATGTAGATTATAACAATTATAGATCTCAAATTTCATTCATCTGCACCGTTAATATAAACAAATCCAACTGTAATATAAGATTCATCTAAATACACTTGCAAGCTCAGATATCCAAAATGCATTTAATTTCCAAATTAAATCGTACCCCATTTGAGCTCTCGGCAATCACTTGGCTCGGTTCCGTTTTGTCTTGCTTTATGGGGGATGTCTGTGTAGCCTCTTCCCAGGAGGAAGGGTAACTTGTGAAGTGGGCAGTAATGCAGTTCAATAACACTTCAGAAGTTGACATTTTGGGCAAAAAATTTGATTAAATGGTCTGATTAAATATCTCTAAATAACTGTGCAAAATACAGCAAAAATTTAGGGGAATGGATTATGAGATGCTCAGTTCTCTTACAGGATGCTTTGGCTGATACACAGGAGAGCCCTTAATGGCCCAGCAGTTGCTGAAGTGAGGTGAAGCCAGGCCGAGCTCACTGCCAAGCCAAGGAGCTTCCCCAGCCAACACCCACTTCTTCTCGGGAAGCGCCTTCGGTTACTCTGAGCGACAGAGCACGGTGTTCAACCTCTGCCTCCCCCAGTGGAGTTCCACCCCTTGTCCACACAGCCAGGAGTTCTGCAGGCAGAGCAGCCCATCCCAGATTCACTAATGCTGCAGGAGCTCCATGATTTAGGACGTACACTGTTTGTACCATAAGGCTGATTTGCCTTTTGTAATCACCACCACCAAGAAAACTGCAATCAATGTTAAAATTTTACTAAACACATAGAATTCATAATAACCTTACAAATTTCACTTTTGTTAGACTTAAGAAAGTTTTGAGCCTGGTGTGGTGGCGCATGCCTGTAATCCCAGCAGCTGGGGAGGCTAAGGCAGGAGGATCATGAGTTTGAAGCCAGCCTCAGCAACTGTGAGGTTCTAAGCAACTCAGTGAGACCCTGTCTTTAAATAAAATATAAAACAGGGCTGGGATGTGGCTCAGTGGTTGAGTGCCCCTCAGTTAAATCCCTGGTATCCCCCCCCAAAGAAAAATTTTGAATAAATAAATGGATAAACTATTGAGCCATTATTAAAAATAACAGCTTCTTTGCCAGTTAACCACTAATGGCACTGACAAAAATGGAATTATTTAATTTTTCAAAAGGTTTTTTGTTGTTGTTGTTGCAAAGCCAACAACTTCTGCTATACTTCCACGTTCACACACACAACACCCACACAGGAAATAAGAACACTAGATGTCATGCTCATGTGACATACGTGGAAGGTTACACTTGGTGGCACACACCTGTAATCCTGGCCCCTGGGGAAGCTGAGGCAGGAGAATTGCAGGTTTGAAGCCAGCCTGAGCGATTTAGTGAGACCCTTTCTCGAAACCAGAATGAAACAAGATTTAAAACCTAAAACCTATGTTAAAGCTAAGTCCTTGGAGTGACGCAGGGCAGATGACGGGCGCGTGTGTGGCGTCTTCCCAGCTTGCATGGATTGCAGAAAGGCTGTTAGGATCTCCCCTGCGGATTTGTCTTCAGGTGTGTGGCATTAACGGCACCACTGTGGCTTCCAAGGAGAAGGTAAATGATGATAGATATTTCATGCAAATTGTTTGTCATAAAAGTTTTGGAACAATGAAAAGCTGGTACCTGGTTTTTAATATGTGCTTCAAAGATGTTTGCTTCTTGTGGTATTGTTGCCAACAGCGCAGCCTGCTCGACTAAGGGCAGCACCACCAGGAGCTGCAGGTTCACAGCTGACCTCCAGGACCCAGCCACTGGCCACCAGGCTGGTCCTGCATGCAGACCCCTCATGACAGGCCCTCGTGGTTCCCACTGCCCCTGGCTCCGTGCAGGTGGCTCAGCAGTGTTGGCATCTGGAAGGCCAAGCCACGCCTGGAACAAAGATCACACCAGGAGAGACAGACATGTCCCCAGCACCATGACAAATGAGAAAGTCGTGGCCCCTGGCCACTGGGTCTACTTACCATGGAGCACCCGATGCTGGTTTTGAAGGGACCAAGTTGTGTGGAGTCTGGGACGGGTTTGGGGGAAGAAGGTGAGATTCATTTTTGTACTGGTGTTTCCTTTTGTCCTGACCACTTATTGAAGGGGGAGTTCTGCTGATTGTCTGGTCTCTAGTACCAGGAAGGCCTTGGCGGAGTCTGGCAGAACCCAGTGGGTACGGGCCAAACCCACCCAGGTTCACACTCTGCTGCATCTTGCCTTGTTAATGCCACTGTTAGTGACTGGTTTAAAGAAATGCCCCGACAGAATCTCAGCATTAAGCAAGAGGCTGCGTCTAGCCAGCTGGGTGTGAGGAGAGCCAGGCAGATGTTGGAGCAGGTTTCCTTCTGATCCACAGATTTGGAAAGACCCGCCGTCCCGGCAGCACCTCGAAGCACATGCAGTCACCAAGGAAGGGATTCTTCCTTGTTAACTGTAGAAAAAAACCACCCAAATGAGGTTCAGAGTTTAACAGAAGGGACTTGGGCCAGAGGAGCCTCCAGCTTCTCTCAGAGTTCACACGACATGGTCCTGGAGAGAGGTTCTGCTGCCAATTGTTTCTGTGGGCCATGAGGCGAGGCGGAAGGTGAGGATGCGCGGTTCTGGAGCAGCCGGGGTCATGGGAATCGAGGGCACCTGGGGACACTGCTGCAGCACTGGCACGAGCCCGGGGTCTCCCCCACCCATGGGCCCCGGGAGGGGACACCTTCCCTCTTCACCCTTAGGAGTGACCCTGGGCCACCGGCAGGCACAGGAGCACCAGAGTGCCTCCACCGTGGTCCTGAGGTGGCCTCCTCATGTCCTCTCCTGTCCTCTCCCCTGTGGGTCACGGCTGCCCCCATCCAGAACAGAGTCGTACCTTCTGTACTTGGAGTCTTCACCTGGAGAGCGAGGAGCAGCACCGAGCTCGAGAGCGGGCTCAGCTAAGTTCACCTTGAAGGACTTGAAGGACGCCGCCAGGGGAGACCGACCCCAAACTTGAGGGTTAGCGGGATGAGACCTCGGCGTTGGGGTTCCCAGGGTGTCCCCTGCCCCTCCCACGCTCCGCCTTCCCCTCCAGGCCCTGGCTCTTCCTGCCACCACCACCACCACACCACAGGAAAGACACAGCCGAGAGCGGAAGGACCTCACGTGGCCTCCACTGTACAGCACTACACGGTCCCTGCCCTGGGGCAGACCTGGCCCTCAAAGCCAGGTCTGAGTCCTGCGCTGTCACACCCTCGCAGGCTGCACACACTGTGGGGATAACACCAAGCTCCTGGGACAAAGTGATATAAATCCATGCAGAAGAACAGTGATTGGCACTGGGTCAACTCTCAGCTGTGCTCAGTTATTGTTCTATGATTTATACATAGGATATTTTTTAACTTTTTTATTGATTTAAAAAATGACAGCGGAATGCATTACAATTCTTATTACACATATAGACCACAATCTTTCATATCTCTGTTTGTACATAAAGTATGTTGACACCCAATTCGTGTCTTCAAACATGTACTTTGGACAATGATGTCCATCACATTCCACCATCCTTGCTAATCCCCTGCCCCCTCCCTTTCCCTCTCACCCCTCTGCCCTATCTAGAGTTCGTCTATTCCTCCCATGCTCCCCCTCGGTACCCCACTATGAGTCAGCCTCCTGACATTGGAGAAAACATTCGGCATTTGTTTTTTGGGGGGATTGGCTAACTTCACTTAGCATTATCTTCTCCAACACCATCCATTTTATTCTCTTTTATTGCTGAGTAAAATTCCATTGTGTATATCTGCTACATTTTTTTATCCATTCATCCACTGAGGGGCATCTAGGTTGGCTCCACAGTTTAGCTATTGTGAATTGTGCTGCTGTAAACACTGATGTGGCTGTGCCCCTGTAGTGTGCTATTTTCAAGTCCTTTGGGTATAGACCAAGGAGAGAGATAGCTGGGTCAGATGGTGGTTCCATTCCCAGATTTCCAAGGAATCTCCACACTGCTTTCCATATTGGCTGCACCAATTTTCAGTCCCACCAGCAATTATACATAGGAAAAATGTAAAACAAAGAACATGTTAGCACCTTGACCCTGAAAGGAGCATCAAAAGCCACCAATGCCTGTCATATCTCACAGGCAAGGAAGCCCAGGGCTGGGGTCCAGAGCTTTCCAGCTGCTGGCTGTCAGAGAGGTTCCCTGGGTAGGAGGTGGGAGGAGTGCCCTGAGGGGCTGACTCGTGGCAGTGGTGTGGCAGTGGTGTGGCAGTGGGAAGGGTTTCCGTGCGGGGTGAAGGGTGGAGATGCATCCCGGAGACCCTGGAGCCCCCACTCAGTGCTCTGGGCTGCAGAGTGCTCTGGGCTGCTTCCCAGGTCTACAAGCACAAAGTTCTTGTTTTCCCGTTTCCCGTTTGAATGTAACAGTAGGCTTGCGACTGGTAGCCTGTGCTCCAGGCTGTAGCCATCAGCCCCACAGGAGTCTGCAGGGATTCCCAGCCTGGCTCGCTCGGGTGTCGATTTTACAACTGCACATTGTGCCCGAAGTCTGAGCACACGGGCGTGAGTGGGACTGCCTTGCTCCTGAGGCACCGTCAGCTGCTCCCTTCTGAAACTCCTGGTCACTGCAGTTCTCAGCACAGACGCTCAAGTCCTGAGTGACTTGCGGGAGATCATCGAGAACATTCAAAGCAGTCAGTTCTGGGGAAGTCAAAATCAATCCACTTTACTACGTGAATTGATTTAGAAAAAAATAGTATTTTCAACCTAAAAATACATCTTCTGAATAACCAACCTACTCGATTATCTCATTGCTAGAGATCACTGAATTAAAGTTTTATTTAATTAAATTTTTATCACTTATTTTATTTGCATTTTGCTTAACTTATTTAAAGTTTTATGATGGGATTAATAAAATAATTGTTTTAGTGTTCTCTTTTATATCCAGAATCAGCCGTTCACTCGTTAAAGCGATGAATGTTTGTGGACTGTTACGTGCCTTCCCACCCCTCCCCTGCACGCCGCTCCCTCACGCTCTTTCACTTAGAGGGGCCGACACATGCCACTCCTCTGGATCCCTGCCTCTAACGACGTGCTCGGGGCTGACGTCCCACGTTTCATTCTGACGTCACCCAGGGCCACAGCGAGGGACGGACAGACGGGGACTGGTGGACTGATGCCTGACAGCGCTCCCCACTCTGGGTCTCTACTCCAGGCCTGGTCAGCTTCAATGATTCACCCCAAGGTAGAATTACACCCCTTTTATCACTTTCTGGAAATCCACTAAACTCATAAGCACACTTGTTTTAGCCTAAAAAACAACAAAAAAAATAGACACACAGGATGACCAGTAACTTTGTCAACACAAAGAGTGGCACTATTTAAAGAACGATTCTGAAGTTTCTTTAATTTGTGAGTCTATATTTTGTTTTTGTTTCTTTTTTTACAAATCATTACAGAATCATTTGAAAATATTATTTTTCTTGGAATCCTGTTTCGGAATATCTGTACAGCATTCAGATTTCTCTACAAACAGTTTATACACATGTCTGTGCACACACGTTCGCACAACATGCTTGCACACAGATATACTCACACACATTCCCACTTGCACACACGTGCTCATGCACTCACACATGTGTTCACGTGTGTGCACAACATGCTCACACATATACTCACACACGTTTCTGGCAGTCTACATTTAAGAACTTACATTTTTCTTTTCCTTCTTTTTTCATTTTCCAAAGTACAAGGCCTTTCGTAGTATTTCATGTTGCACCTAAAGTCAAACCGCAGCCGTGACGGGAGGCAGCCGAGGTGCCCAGTGCTGGTTGTTGGAACCTGGACTCCACACAGAGAGGAAGGGTGGGCAGGCACGAGGGTTGGACATTCCCCGGAGTTAATCAAGGTCAGGATGCCAGAGGCGTCCTCCTCATGGATGGTTTCTGTTGTTGTGGACATTGGCGTTTGGCTTTGGGCATTTAACCTTTTAGCGTCTCTTCCGTGTGCAACTTGGTGGAAACCTGGGATCTTTCCCCCGGGTATGAAAGGGGAAGAGTGAAGGGGAGGGGAGGCCTGCCCTCCTGGGAGCCCTGCCTCCTCCTGGCCACATTCAGGGGTGTGCTCCTGTGCAGGCAGGTGGGAGCGCCCACAGCCGTCCTGCCTGACCTGCCAAGACACAGTCGGGGCCGCCTTGTGAGCACACACGGGCCTTCCCCCGCCTTCCCCCCACTCCACCTGTGGGAGGGTCCCACCTGCTCAAGGGAGAGTGGGTGTAGAACGGCCGGGGGAGGCCTCTGGCGGGCCTTCCTGATCCACAGGTCTGATGCTTGCCAGGGGCAGAGCCCCAGACTCCTGCTCTGGACCCCCATGCCTCCTCCCTCTCAGAGGAGCCCAGCCGTCACACAGGCCCCGCCCAGGGTTTGGGGTGAGTCTGGTCTGACAGGAACAGCGCACCTCTGAGTGCACTCCCTGCGGTGAGGCTGGGAGGGGGCTGACACTGCCCACCGAGGTCTCAGCCCTCGGCCCTTCCAGGGAGCAGAAGAACCCGCTGCTCACGCACTTAGCAATGGGTTCCCCTCACCAGACACGTCCTTTAAAGGCAAGTCTAATCTGCAGCTGATGAGAGAACTTCTTTTTTTTTTTCTTCTTCTTTTTTTTTTAATTGTTGGTCGTTCAAAACATTACATAGTTCTTAATATATCATATTTCACAGTTTGATTCAAGTGGGTTAAGAACTCCCATTTTTACCCCGTTCTAATGGATACAAAAGGCTCACTCAAGACCCAGGGCCCTGTGGTCACCATCTTCCTTATCCTGGTGGGTCCCTGGGCCCAGGCTCCCTGAGTCAATCTCCCAGGTGGATGCCAGACAGCTGTGACTCGAAGCTGAGCTCCAGGGTGCAGACCTCTCTCCAGCACAACGTGGTGGGCACCACAGAGACCCAGGCAGGGTGCTGAGAGTGTCAGAGTGCATGGGCAAGAATGGCCTTCGGATGGGTCCACCTGCCCACTCTGCCAGGGTCACCTCAGGGTCGAGGGCACTGGCTCATTATCCAGACCTGCCTCACTCCCTCCGAGGTCTAATCAGCACAGTGTGTCCTGCAGGCTAAAGGGTCTTCTGAAGCTAGGACAGGACATTTGGTGCCAGTATGTGGCCGTCTGCCATCCGGAATTCTTAGCACCCGTTAGAAGTTCAACCCTAGTCCCCACTGGTCCAGGTGTGCGCGTGGGCCAGTCACTTACTCTTCCCAGCCTCCTGACGTCCTGACAGTAAGCACTGACATCCCTCCAGCCCCTCCTACCACAACGGAGGGACATGCAGGCCAAAGAGAAGAATGCCCACCACCGGGAGTATGTCCAGGTCTAAAGGTTCATTCCCAACATTGCACTTGGAAATAAATAAAATAAATAAGAATATGACCCACGTTGGCCACTGGGCTAGAGCTCCAGGCATGCGTGAGGTTGTGTGGGTGAATCTCGTGCCGCAGAGCTGGGCCGCTTCCAGACGTCAGGGCCAGTGAGGGCAGGGAGGCCCGGACTCTGTCCTCCGCCTGAGCTGCGTGGCTCCTCGTGGCTCCACGCTGTCCACCGTGCTGGCAGCTACCGCCTTGCTCCCCTGGACTCCGCAGAAGGTTCTCCTGGGGGGCTGCAGTGTGGCTGTGTCAGGACAACTGTCTGAGCCACCTTTCCTCATCGTACGGCAGTTGGCTTTTGCTGTATGACACACTGTCTGTTTCCTGAGAAAGCTCATTGCTCACCAGCTGCCTCGGGGTCTGAGGGCTCACCTGACTCTGCCAGGTCCCAGAAGTGCACCCAGGTCTCTCCCTCGTGTTCCTCTGTGCAAAGTCCCTCACAACACAAGCTCTCACATGATTTTCTGTACAGAAGCGTTTTCCTTTTTATTATAAAAGTGTTGAAAAAGAAGAAAGGAAGGAGGAAGGAAGGAAGGAAGGAAGGAAGGAAGGAAGGAAGGAAGGAGGAAGGAAGGAAGGAAGGAGGAAGGAAAGAGGAAGGAAGGAAGGAAGGAGGAAGGAAGGAAGGAAGGAAGGAAGGAAGGAAGGAAGGAGGAAGGAAGGAAGGAACCAAGGAAGGAAGGAAGGAAGGAAGGAACCAAGGAAGGAAGGAAGGAAGGAAAAAGGAAGAGAAGATACCCTGAGCCTGTCAACAGGCGTGCTTCTCTTGCGCGGCGGAGCATGGGGCTGGGGTGCAGACTGCTCTTGTAATTCATCCCGTCTCCTCCCCTTTGTTCTGGAGTGAAGCCCTACAGTGGCCCCCTGACCCGAGGTCACTGGATCCCCACAGACCCTGAGGCTCCCTTCCACGTGGTCTCCATCTGACGACCAAAATAGCTCCTCCAACAAGAAGGGGATGCCCCTCCTCCCCTGCACGGGCACGTCCATCAGGTCCAGGGGGACAGCAGGCAGCCCAGCCTTCCAGGGTCCTGCTGGCAGGGGACAACCGCCCGGCTTCCAACCCCGTGGGCAAAGTCCACCTGCACCCACCAGGCAGCTCTGCAGAAGGAGAGCAGAGACCTTGCCGGCAGCCTTGCCACAGCCACGAGTCATGGGAAGTCCTCTTCCCTGAACAGTCCCACCTAAAACAGGAGACATCAGGCAAGGCGTGTCTGGCCCAGGCACACGGGCAGACCAGAGCTCATCACCACAACAGGAAACGGCCCTCGGAAATGGATTAAATGCACATACATTTTGTAATGAGTGACTGTAATGAAAGTCAAATGAATTATAATAAAATATGGAGTTTTAAAAAAGAAAACTACTCTATGCATAATATTGCTGGGAAAACATTTAACAGTTTCTCACTGCATGCTATTGTCAAAGTAAATAACTACCCAAGACAAACTTACAAAGTGGTTTTAACTCTAATGTGATGCAGAAAGTCAGTCATTTAATTTGTTAATTAGTATTATGCCAGAAACTATCTATTCAATATGAAGCAAATATGTTTACAATCTTATCTGCCATCTGTTTAATAGATGGGAGAACACTTAGGGCTGGATTCTCAAAGAGGGTTGTTGAAAATTTGTTCCACAATTAGTGGAGCAGATTTTTAATTCTGGAAGGGTTTTTCATGTGTGGGAGCACCTCCACCGAGAGACAGTACATCACAGCCCTGCTCCTTGGAGGAGCGAGAGCCTGTAATGGGTTCCGGCAGATGCTCACAGATCCAAGAATGGGAACGTTTTTTTAAAAAAGATACCTATGAATACTTTGATATATCTATACAGATATAACACTAGCTCATGAAAAGTAGATCTGGTTTTGCACAAAACAATTTTAAGCCCAAATTTATGGATAACGTAAGGTTCCATTTGCTCACAACATACACTATTTCTGTACTCAGCAATTTTTCAAGATGTCATACTGGAAAGCTTCGGTTTTGCAGTATGCTAGCCATTAAAATGAATTCTCAAGGTGCTTCTAAACTGCTGCTTAAGGATGGATTTTAAATCATTATTTGAAAGAGAGCAGAAAATAAAATTAGTGATAGTCAAGTGGGTTATTGGCAGTGCCATTTCCATTCTGGATTGAGCAGGCTGGACTAGCAGAGGGCCCCAGGCAGAGGCCCAGGATGGAGTCTGACCCTGATGGCAGCCTTCTCGGCCCATCTCCATTGCTCTGGAAGGGCATTCTGCTGCAAATCAAGCCCTGACCATCTGCATTCCAGGGCATCCCCTTCCACTCGCCCTGTTCTGTTTTCTTCTCTTGTTAAAGACATGCCAGGTTTTGTGACTAGTTCTGCAGTATTTCATAATACCAATTACCAGTCTCTAAGGATGTGGCTGACGCACCATCCGGTCAGTATTCACAAATGTCGCTCAGACCCATCATGCTGCCCGGCGTCCTGCACCGACAGAGCTCTGCTTTTCCCTGAGCTCTGAGTTATCACTGTGCTGATCAACACGTAGTAACAAATCAAAACACACCTCTACATGACAGCCATGGAGCCGACGCTCCTCCTTGCTGCTGTTTACCGGCACAGCTAAAATCAGTTCTCTATTTCAGCTCCTCTCTTGGCTTCAAAGTGCAAAGCAGTGTCTGTATCTCGAATCTGGCTGGCACTTGGTGTGAGTGTTCCTCTGGAATTCTCTAACAGCACACAGTCCTTGCAGGGAGGATGCGAAAGCCCGTCTAGTAAAAGCCCGAGGACGGTCTCGCTCACAGACTGCTAGGTGGCAGCTCACTCCAGCCTGCCCCCCTCCGCCTTCTGTTCCCACTCCTTCCGCAGGAGAAGGGCCAGTGCTCCTGCATCGGCACCCTGAAGGAGCCCAGGCTGAGGATTTACGACAGGAGGATCCCCGTCTGTGGATCCCCTTGGCCTTTGAATATTTTTTATGGCTTAAGTGTCAGTGATCTCTGAGCCCTGGCCTTGGGAACCCACCTGGGACCTGCACCGTGCACCCCCCACAGCCTGAGAGGGGCTCTCCATGCTGAGATCCCACTGTGCTCCTGGGCCACCCCGGGCGGCAGCCTTCACTGGATCTGGGAACGATTCCTTGGCACCACGAAGGTGTCGCCCTCAACGTGTTTCCCCGACCTTGACTTATCCTGATCATCATGCTCCAGCTCTGACAGCAGGAGGGCGTGTGAGCCCCTGGGCAGGCGCCACCCACAGGTGCGCGGTCATTCCTCAGATTTCAGCCCTGCCGCCTCCTGGGTGCGGAGGTTTTAGTACAAACACCCCCGGCCCTGCCCCCACGTCTTCAAAACAAATCTCGTTTCTGGCTACCAGGGGTCAGCCGTGCGGGCACCTGATTCTGCAGACCTTCTGGACACAATGCAGAGTCCAGCGGAGACCTTACCGGATTAAACCCATTGTAACATTCTAAACCTCAATTCATCTGTTCCTAATGGCGTTTCAATAGTTTCCTAGTAACCTCTTCCGCGAAGCTTCATCTGGTCTGTATTTGCAAACACTATTTAAAAAGGCCTTGCATTCAGGGGAGAAGGCTGCGTTAAATCTCTCCTCCGAGCTGCGGGGAGAGGTGCAGGCGCCACTGCGGGCAGGAGCATTTGCCAACGTGCCATATGGGAGTCATGGTTGGGACTTTTTTTTTTCTAGAATAATTAAATGTTGATGGCAGAGTTCAAATGGATCATTAAAATTCAAAAGTGTAAGAAACAGATTTTTTCTTATGTTGCTGAACGCTCCAGAGGGCTGAGCAGCAGCAGAAGTGAAGGCAGGCTGCCGCCCTGTGATCAGCGTGCGTCGGGATGGTGCTAATTTGATCATAATATAGTCATCTCTGAAGATTACAGCTATTCAATTAAATATTCTAATTAACCTGAAGTATTAGGCAAATGATACTAATTACAAATATTCTCCTGAGATTCACAGCAATGAAAATCCCACTTGCAACTGATACTTCTAGCCAATGTTTCGTAACACAATGTCCTATATCATAGGCCTTCAGAATATTAAAATGCAGTTAATTTGCCTAAACCTCATTTGTTTAATGGCATTAGCATTTTGTTTGAAATTGTAATAAACGTACATCCCGCTTTCAAGTAAAATTTAAAATGAGTGTACTCTTGGGGTAACTTAAGATTCCTGTTTACAGACCTGGCACTTTATTCAGTAAGCGGAACAGTTTGAGCTTAACTTTCAGCCATTAAACATATTGAAATTGTTTAAAAATGCTAATAATTTGTCTTTTCAAATAAGAAAAAAAAGGATATTTTGCAGTAAAATTTCATGATGCCGCCCATGTGACGGGTCTCCCACTGTGCGGCCCTGGCGCTTGAACTTGCCTTCCCATTCCTGGGAGAGCGGCGTGTTCTGGAGGGTGGCTGGTGGCTTGGAAGAACCCTTCTACAGGGGAAAGCCGCCTACCCTCCCCTGCGCGGCACCCACGCTCTTCCCTGTACATCATTTTTGCTCCCGGAGGTAGCGGGGTTTCAGTGTAGCCCACCTCCTGGGGTGAGGAGCCTCAGCCTGGTCAGCAGCCCTCCCTGGCCTCCTCGCCTGGCCCCTCCCTGGCCTCCTCGCCTGGCCCCTCCCTGGCCTCCTCGCCTGGCCCCTCCCTCCCAGCCAAGCCAGCAGGCTCACCCTTGGTGGACTGGGGAAGGTGCTGCCTCCGCAGCGGGCTCTGTCCCCGAGAGTGTGGAGCCTCCCCAGATCGTCCTGCAAGCCAGGCAGAGTCTGGTGGGCTCAGAGGTCTGCTGTGCACCGCTGGCTCCTGAGGCTGCCTTTCTGGGGTCAGACAGGGAGAGGCAGGACCAGCATCCAGGTCTTTGTCATCCTGATGTGCAGCTCAGAGGCACAGAGGGCTGGTCTCAGCCCTGTGACCCAGGCTCAGGGAGGCAGGAGGCAGGAGCATGGGGAAGGGTGTGGGTCACAGCTGGACGGCGGAGACACTGGGCATTTGTTGATGTGACCAGGGGTGAGGAGCTCCCAGGGACTGGGAATGGGAGAGGTACGTTCTGCACTAGCATGTTTAACAACAGAGCGACAGACACCGGGGTGGACTAAAATCATCAGAAAAGGCGAAGGAGATGTGGAGGGCACTGCGCTTTGTGCCCAGCAACCCCCCAGGCCCAGGCCTCTAGGTGGGGGCTCACCCAGAACAGAGGTCCTGCCCTGTTGACGCTGGCACTGGATGCTCCGGACACCCACCAGAGGAGGAAGTGAGCCACAGGATGTCTTCTCTGTGCGGCCGGCTGTCTACCGTGCGAGGTGGGCAGACACGGCCCCGGGGGAGGGAACAGGCTGGATGATTTACCTTTACAAACACCGGTGCAATAAAACCACCAGGCAGTACATTCATCCCTCAGAAGCAGAGGAAGTGAGGGAGAGGACTTTCATTTCTATAAAGTGCATAGAATGGAATAATAAACACGCAGGAGGCGCAGATGATGCCTCACAATGTGGACATTTACAAGAGAGCCAACAATGGGAAGGAGCCGGCCTTTACAAGGAGGGATTTCAGCACTGTGGAAATGTGGACCCTGGTGCAGTGATGAGCTGGGCAGCTGGGCTCAGCCTCTTCTCCTAGAATCTCATCCAGGATGTAGAAAATCCAGTGCTGAGAAAGGGAATGTTTCCAGAACAGTTCAGGTGGAGAACTGCGCGGCCTGCAGGCCTGGACGCTCCAGTCCGAGGTGCCAGGTGGGAATGCAGCAGGGCACCCTGCTGGAGCTCTGGGAGCAGGGAGTGCAGGCCACCAAGGGTGCCAGGCGCAAGAGTGGCCTTCTGGCAGAGTCCAGAGGGGCATGTAGCTGCTCAGTGGGGACCTCCGACTTTTGGAGCCCTCTGTGTTCTTGGGAGCTGTCCTTAGCAGCCAGTTAGCCCCACGGATGAGACAAGCACAGACCAAAAGCAACGTAGGACAGTTAAAATAAAACTCGTATTCTGGTGAGGACTTGCTCCCAAGCAGCTGGGGTCAGGTTTTGGAGAGTTTCTTCCCTGGTGCAAGGGCCCAGCCTCCTGGTCCCTGTGGGGCAGCTGCAGGAGCACAGAGAGCTCACATCCAGTGGCTGGAAAATAATAATGGAAAAGGAAAGAAATGAGGCAGAAATCAGCAAAGGAAAGAGAGGGACACAATAGAGAAAGTGAAAAACTCCTTCAGAAATAGGCCAAATCTGAGAGCTGCTGCTTGAAGTCCCAATGGCTCCTTTAAAGTGACAGATAAGTCTGGAAGGTTCTCTGGCTGTTCTGGCTTTTCGTCCAGGGGCATTAGAAGTCAATGTGTGAGGCCTCCAAGTGAGGGCAGCCTGCTGGAGGCTGTGAGCAGGGCACATTCACGGCCCCCACACGCCAAGCACTTTCATTATTTCCTCTAAATGATCAGCTGATGGATGCTACTCACATGAGCCAATACATCGGGAATTTTTGTCCAGTAGTGGGTGTTTGCCTCCTTTTAAAAGAACGTAACTGTATCTTGGGGTTAGGATGTTGCTCCCCAGACCCCCTGCGAAATGCAGAAGCATTTACCCAGGAGCCAGATTCCTAAACGGAGGAGGTGTGCATCCACACAGAGGTGGCCTGCAGCACCGGGTGACCTCGGGCAGACATGCTCATGTTGACACGCACTCCCCGGGAGAGCGTCTTCAGCCAGGGACGACAGGGCTGTCCTGCACGCATCGTCCAGCCCTCTCCTTGTCAGTGTTCACGTCTCAGAAGTCACTCACACTCCACCCTGGGCCCTGGGGCTGTGGCAGGGGCTTCTTGACTGTTCCCCGGAGGGGAAGGCTGGCATTGTGGCTTCCCGCCAGCACCCGCTAGCTGGGAGATGCACCAGGTGCGGGCACCCTCCCCAGCCAACGCCAGCACCGGGCCCACAGTCACTAGACCTCCTGGCCCCTCCCACTGCCATTCGTCATGCGTCCACACTTTCCTGTTGGGGGCCTGGGTGGTATCCGGCCGAGCACTCTATGTAGGAACTAGAACGCTCTGATCCCCACCAGGCCGTGAGTCTGCACTTCTGGCCAGACGGCCCCTGAAATCCAGGTGCCCCCATATGCCAGGGAATGGAGACTCACAGAAGCCGGCGCCCAGGTTGCCGGTAGCCACCAGAGGTGATTCCACGCGGAATATAGAGCGGGGCGATGGCAGGCGGGGCGTGCAGGCTGTGGAGTCAACTATTTTGTGACATGTTTTTATGACATAATTATATTGATCTGAAAGACACTCATCTGGAACCACAACCTTTCTTACCCCATGAAAAAGGCCCGAGCCTGTATAATCTTCTCAATCACTTGATATTCATAGTCTTACTCAAAGGTCTCTGAATATGTCATGTGTGTAATACCGATGCAAAATTTGGCACCGTAGTCACCACCAGCAATATGTTTCAATAAGGTAATTTTCTTGCTGCCTAGGAACATCAGCAGGGAGCAATCCGGAACAAAAACAGAGTATGACATCTTATTCAAGCATACATCTGGAGGACAAAACTATACTTTATTAAAGGAAAATGGGATTTCAGGATTGTTTTGACAAGCGGTGCAAATGCACACCCAGTTCACAGACGGTGCAGCGGGGGATCCGCACGGCTCAGCCCTGGCAGCACAGCCTGCCAGGCTGACGGGCGCGGCAGGGCACCCGGCTCTGGGACAGACCCCGAGGAACAAAGGAGGAGGCAGGAAGGCTCCGCTTGCGTTTCTCCTCTGTGCTTCTTGGTGCTCAGAGTCAGGGCACCCGAGTTCCTCAGGGAGCACGCAGGTAACTTCCCTGCCCTCTTCAAAGTCAACCGGCAATTCTGCCTTCCTTTATTTTTTTTTGGGTCAACCTAATTCTGTGCATGTGAAGGGGGAAAGAGCACATTCTTTGACCTTCTTAAATCAATTTAAGCATTGAGATTTAAAATAAATACTGAAAATAATGTCAGATTTTAAAATACCAGCTGTGCTCAAACACTGGCGGCCCTGTAAATCACCCGCTCTGATAGCTCTCCACATCTTTATTACCCTCACAAAGCCTGCCAGGGACTGCAGACCCCTGTCCCTGATCCTGACGGGGGCTTTCCTAGGTTTCTACATGAAAACGGTCAAACACTCTCCATTTACTTATTCTGAGCAGCATGAATTCCTGAGTTAATCACCTTACAAATGTGTCTGTGAAAACTCGGCAGAGCTGAACTGTGAGTCACCAGGCACATCCTACTGTTAAATGATTGCACATAACCAACCTCTAGCAGAACCCACTCATGTTTTCTTTTTTAGAGGGAAAGCTCAGACTACCATGTAGACAAGAGGCAAAAGTCAAATACAAAACCAAGCCAAACTAATAATCAGAAAACTTAACTAGAGAGGAAAAAGAGTGTAAAGGAAGAAAGGCTTCTTATTGCACAAAACAGACACAGTTTCAACCCTGGATTTTTCAACAATGAACCTCTCTGCACAAGACAAGATTTTGTCTAGTCTTATTTTTAGAAATCATTCTGTGATTTGGTGGGATTTGTGAGAATGGAGAAGATGAATTAGAAAACAAATTATACATATTTAAGCTGAAATAAATCCTGAGACTGAATTCTTCTAGTGAGGCTGCATGTGAGTCAGGCTGGGTGGGGACCACTGCGTACTCCAAGATGCCGAGAGGGGCTGTCGGCACAGTGTCGGGAAGCCTTCCCCGCGCCCGGCCACGCACGCTCCACTCAGAAGACCAGGAAGTCTGCTGGCTAGTCTGTCGTGGAGCAGGGCAGGCTTCTGGATGATTTGTGCAGCACCAAAAAGAAAGCTGCTGAGACCAGGGAACATTTCAAAGGCATGCTATCAGTGCTCTTAATAAAGCAGCCCAGGCCCTTCTGTTAGGGAGAGTGTTTCTCACCAAAAGGAATAAAGGGGCCGAAGGTGAGAGGAATCCCCGGCTCCAGAGCCCTGCGCCATCCCCTGAGCACAGCACAAGTTCTGATGCTCATGCCGGAGGGAGGGCGGGTCCTTGGTGATCCACGTTGGGCATCTCTGCTGTTGTTTGGGCACATTTGAAATACCCGCTGTGGCAGAGGGAGGGTGTCATCCGAAAGATGGAGCGTTCCAGCAGGCGGGCCCAGACAGCGCGAGCAGGGCATGGCAGGGACCAACACTTTCCAAGTCTGGATGCTGACGGGAGGGGCTCAGGGAAGAGCTGTTTGTACCTGGTGGCTTTGCTCCCCAGCTCCAGTTGTTTACCTCATTTAACAAAAGACAAAAGCATTCTTGGCTTCAGTGTTTTTATTAAAAGTCCATGCACTCTGCGCATGCAAACAAGCCAGCTAAGAGAGGTTTATGGACTGGGAGGACTGTGCAGAGGGGCTGGACCCTTATGGTCCTCCTCATCATGTGCAGAGATCCAGCACTGAGGACCCAGAGAGAAACAGAAGTGATTCTGCTCACAGGGCTCTAATTTTTCTGCATTTAGCTCATAACAAAATGTCCATCATGTCTCAGGATATATTTCCCACAGAATTAACTGGAGAGATCCAGACTGACCCACATCAAATTTAGCTTTTTGCATTTTTAGGTTAGTTATGTAGGATTGAAGGGGTGAGTATTAACGTTCATTAAAAGAGCCCTCGGTGACTGCTGCCTTCAGTTTTCCACCTGACTTGCTGGTTGCTCAAAGGCCACACCTCTCTCCTCGGCACCTGACCTCAGGAGCTGAACCCAGAACATTCCTGGCACTCAGAAATCAAAGGGAAATTCATAAGCAAGATGCAATGTGGTTTTCAAACTTGCGCGGCAGGAGGAACGAGGCAGCGAGGACAGCGGGTCTCCCAGGACCGTCGGGAAGGGTTCCCGGCCCTTCACATACCCTCCCTGCAGTCAGTGCGGACGGTGCCCCAGCCCTGTGTCCTGGGAGCTCTTCTTGCTGTCACCTTCTGAGCTTCCTGTGGCCCAGGCACAGGAGCACCCCCTGGCAGTGAAGTCGGGCCGAGCCTGCTCTGCCGAGCACCGCACACCTCTGCGTCTCCTCGTGCTCCTGAATGAGCACAGATGAATCTGGGAACACGTCAATTCATGCCTTGGAGTCCCTCTAAGACCGGTGGGCGCTCAGCACCTGGATACTGTGAATACCGCGGCCCGGTGACAGCCCAGCTGGACTCTGAGTCCAGTGTGCCCCTGGGCCCCAGGTACATGTGACCATGCGGCTCACACTGCAGCTCCAGTGCAGCCATCACCTTCTGCCCTTGTCTTCAGAGAGATACCCAAATCAGTGGGGTGAGCTGGTGGAGAGTCCCTCTTCTGAAGGAAAATATCATTGTTCGATTGCAAATCAGAAATTTTTAAAAAATTGAAAGTGAACAATATTTTGAAAACTGCTTTTTTCTAGGTTTTGTTTTTTCTTAGCTTAAAAGTCCTACCCTTTAGAGAACGTACCAGGTCACACAATTTCATCCGAATGCTTCACCTGCCACCAGTTCTTAACGCAGACTCGGGCTGGGAGTGCTGGGCAGGGTCCACAGGACAGGAGGAGTCTGCTCTGCTGAGCACAGCACACCTCTGCGACTTGCCATCGTCCTGTGCGCCTGCCTGCGGGTGGTCTCAGCTCCAGAGAAGGTGCCAGGTGGCCTGGCCTGGAGGAGTCCCTGCCTGGGTCTGCACACTCCCCCAGTGGAAGGGGCGGTGTGCTGGCCAGGCAGCTGATTGGATGGCCTCGCCCTCCACCCGTTTGAGCGAGTGTGACCTTTTCCTGTCTCTGGGCTTCCACTGGCATCAGGCAGGAGGGGGCCGTGTTCCCGTGACACCCGGAGCGCACCCTCTTCCTCAGCCCTCGGCACGCCCAGTGTGCTGCGTCCTCGGGCGCAGGAGGCGCTTGCTGACGGCTCCTGCTGACCGGGCTCCAGCTGCGCCTCCTTGCAGGCCTCTGAGCCTGTGCTCTGAGGGACTGACGGCCTCCTTTCCCAGCCAGGAACGGACTGTCCTAACCAGCTTCCTCCAGAGATCTCGGAACCCGCACCGCAGACGGGCAGAGGGAAGGAGCCAGAGAAGGCCCGTCTCCCCTGGGCTGGCCAGGACAGCTGTGTGGCTGGGCTCCCTGGACTGGACGGGTGGAACGTCTAGGTCCCGAGCTGCCCTCTGAGCCAAGCCTGCCCTTCCTGGGCCTCCCACTGACGGGGCCTGGGGGCACGCGCCCCACACCCCACACGCAGGCCCTCTTGGGGTCACACCTTCTGCCCTGGCTGGTGGCCTTCTCCCCTGCAGATGCAGCTCTGAGTGGCCCAGGGTTGCTGGGCCCCCACCCACTCCCAGTCTGGAAGTGTCCCTCTCCCTAGTGCTGCCCAGCAGCGGGGAGGGGTTCCCCTGCAGGGAAGCCCAGCCCTGACTCCGGGAGTGCACCTGACCTGCGCCTGCATAGGTACACACCTTACACGGACCACACACGCCACAAATACCGTACCGTAACACCACACACGTACACACATGATAATACTACAATCCCATCACACATGCCACACACCCCTACACACGATGAACATGTGCTATAACACCACACACAAACATTTACACACGTGCACACCACATGTACACACATGTGCACCTCCCACATAGCATACACACCACACCATGCACAACACACACCATACACAAATGCCAACATTCCACACATATCACAGATACACAAACACACATGCATGTATAGCACCCATCCCAAATGAACCCCCCACCACAGGTATACCATGCACCACATAAACACAAACATATACAAAAACACATGTACACACACATGATGATACAAAAGACATGCAGATATATCCATTCACACCACATAAACACCATAGCCACACCACACTCTCCCTTATGTACACATGAACACACACCACATGTGAACACATACCACACACACCAAGTACTCCACATACATTCATGTGCACACACCCCCCAAATACCACATAGGCCCCATGCATGCCACACACCCATACACACATGAACACATGCCCTACACACCACAGGCATAAACAGACACGTGTGCACACACACCACAAATATCATGCACGTGTCACATGCTGCACACATCCATACACACACAAACACCTTCTGTACACCATAGACACCTAGATATGCACCCACACATGCACATACACCACACACCACAATCCATCCCATACCAAACATACACCACACACACTGCACAAACACAACATACATGTAAACACACATACATGTTCAAATATAGACACATCTCTACACACTACACAAACACCATAGACACACCAAATTCTCCTATACACACACACGAACACAAGCCACAAATACTGTACACATCACACACACACTACACACACAACACACACTACACATCCATATACACATGAACACATTTATACACACCACACACATACATGAATGCACTACAGTGTGGACCATCTGTGTACCATACACACTACATTCTCACAAACTCACACACATGAACTCACACACCACACATACTAAGCACATATTCCATATGCACATACCATACATACACCATAGCTCACCAGCCATACCATAACACATGGACGCAGACACACACTACATACACATCAACAGCACACACATGTTCAAACACCACTTACGGGCATGGACACGACACCACGTTCAAACTCGCGTGGACTACCCTGACCTGAAGGTTGCCAGGTCCCCAGGTCCTGTGCGCACACCACGGGGTGCTCCTGTGTGCCCCTCCCCGGGGCTACGCAGGGCCAAGGCCCAGCTGAGAGGAGCATCTGCCCTGGGGGATCTGGATTCTGGCTGCCCGTTCCTGTGCTTCCCAGGTAGTCTGAGTGGTGAAGTGGCCTCTTCTCCCAAACATCGTCTTGGCAATCAAGGTTAAGTGAGACGTATCTGGAGACTGACTCCTTCAGTTTGCGTCTCCCAGGTCCAGGTTGGGGTAAAGGTAAAGTCCATGTTCTATAAATCCACACTGGAAGTGTGAGCTATTTGCTTTACCATAGAATTATAAATCACAATTTATTTAAATGTTTTTGTTAATTCATTTGTCACTACATAAATGTATACAGATTTGCAATATTTTGGTTAAAAATTTTAAGTCGACAATGCCTAGGTGGTTCTATATTGACTCTAATATTTTTTATCACATTCCGATCTCTTAAAATGGATCCGAGGGGAAAACCCCACCAAGATACTAGTGGTCTGGCTGAATTTACATGAAGAGTAAGTGTGACCTAAATCTTTCACACTGTGAGTGTTGGCAACAGAGGCTGCTATCCAGGGCCGTTCTGTGGTCACCGGGAAGCATCAAAGTCACCTGAAACCTATTTCTCCAGCCCACTTTGAAAACTCGGCGATTCATTTCCTAAAATGAAATGCCCCTGGAACTGCACCTCAAAGGGCCCCTCCCCAGCCCAACTCAGGGCAGGTACAAGATGAAGGCACCTGTCTCTTCCCCGACTTTCCTGTTTGTGTCAGCTCAGCACTGGGTCAGAAAGTCCTGAGTGAAGGGCTGACTCTGTGTTGCGACCTCCCATGGCACGCAGGTGTGAGGTGCTCTGCCCACCAGGCTTCCTGCCCCCGGCCACGGCTGCTCCTACCCGACTGAGCAGGAAGTGGCCTGTCACAGAAGTCAGGCCCACCACAGGGGTTCGCACTCTCCTGCTGGGACACGTTGGCCAGGGAGGGCTTCCTGGTGCTCCCCTCCTGCTGCAAGCACCATGTCTCTTTGCGTGAACTCGCAGCCAATCAGGGGTCTTCAGAAGAGAGCCCTGAGAGCTGAGTTTGGAGCGAGCACCTGCCTCACCAGCTTCCCGTGCCGTGCGTAGGGAACGAGAATCACACCTGGCAGGCTCCTTCTGGAAGCTGAGCCATGAGTTAAACACCTTCATAAAATGATCCTGACCCAAACCGACTGGGCAGGATTTGGTTTCTAGATTTTGTTACCTTTGCTGTCTGCCCCTGCCATGCGGGAGATGGTTGGAGACTCCACCTTGGCTCTGGCACCTCCCTCCTGCTGTCTGTGGTGGGGAGGCCCCTGGACAGCACCTGCCTCCTGCTGTCCATGGTGCAGAATGGCTATAAAATGCTATAATACAAATTTAATGCTGATTTATTAGCCTTTAAAATTTAGACCTACATATTTGGGTTTCCTTAAGTAGGAGCCTGTTGGTGTCTTTATCCCACTTTAAGAAACGAAACCTGAGACTTGAGTGAGCACAGAAGCCGGTCCTCCGGTCCTCAGAGATGTCCTCTGAGACCTAGCCGATGCCTCTCCACTCACGAGGGACCTGCGTGTCGGGAGGGCTCTGTTCCATTTGGTGGTGACACGCAAGGCTCATGTTCATTCTGCTTCTCTGAAGGCAGGTCCTCTGCTTATAAACATGGTTCTGACACACAAATGGTCCTATAATCCGTATAAAAACCCATCCCGTGGTGTCTATCCTCCTAGGTGTGGAACACCCACGTGTTGGTCATCTATCAGCAAAAGCTGACTGGCTGCATGCCTCCCCACACACACATGCAGCCGTGCAGTGGGATGGCCACAGACCTCAGAACCTGAGGGACGGTCCACTGGGTACCGAGGCTGTGGCCAGGCCTGGGCCAGCACATGCCCGCAGGCGGGCTCACCGTCCTGTCCAAGGCCTGCTATGGGCTTATCCCCCAGGGATGAGTGGAGGAAGTTCCCTTCCGTTTCCACTTGGCTGAGGATCGTAGGTCATGTCCGATTCTGTCAGATAATGTTTCTAATTCGGTAATGATGACCTCGTGGTTTTCCTTCTTAATCGGTCAATGTGGTAAATGATGATTCATTTCAGCATGTTAGACCAAACTTACATTCCTGGAATAAAACCCAGTTGGCTGCCCTAGAGTATCCATGATCAGATATTGCTGGATTCCATTTGCTAGGATTTTGTTAGGAGTTTTACATCTGTATCAATGAGGAATATTGGTCCACTGTATTCTTTTTTTGTATTGGTTTTGTTTGATTTTAGTATCAGTGTAGTGCTGGATTCATAGAATGAATACAAATGTATCCCTTCTTCTTTGATTTTCTGGGTGAATTTGTCTAAAACTGGCATTTTCCCACTCCTTAAATATTCAACAGAATTCATCACTGGGGTCATCTGGATCTGGAATGTCTTTGTGAGGTGGCCATAAACTGTCCTTCCGTTGTGTGGATGGCTATAGGAATGTCCGAGACCACCCAGTCTCCTTTTCCCTGCGTCCGTGGCGTCTTGAAAGCCCCCTCTGGTCACGGTGCCCACTGTCCTGGCACAGACTGTATTCCATTTGGCACACAGGGAATCGGGGGTAATGCCACCTCGGTTATTTCAGATATTGTAACTTGTGCCTTTCTCTTTTCCATCAACCCACCTAGCGATTTAACTAACTTTAATTATTTTGGTGATCTTTGCAAAGAAACGACATTTGGTCTCCTCGATTGGCTTTACTGTTTTTTTTTTTCATTTTATTCTTTTCATGGTGATCTTTATTATTTCCATATTTTGTTTGCTCACTTTTTCAAACTTCTTGAAGCAGACTCGGGGACTACTGGTCTGGGACGTTTCTTATTTTGTAATACAAGTGACTGTTGTGTCAATTCCTTCCTCAGTAATCCATTAGCATCCTCCAGGTTTTTAGTGTTTTTATTTTCATATTATGCCTATTTTCTTTGGCCCATGGGTTATTTAGAAGTGCCGTATTTAACTTTCAAACATTTTGGCGTTTTTTTTTTTTCCAGCCTGATAATTTAATTACATTGTGGTCAAAGAACATACTTCATATGCTTTAAATCCTCTTAAATTTATTCGGACTTGTGTGGTAGAACAGAGCAGGTCCTCCTGTTGAATGTCTGCCTGACCCAGGAGGACGTGGGTTGTGCGGCTCGGCTGGGCTGTTCCAAACCGTGCTAAGTCCTGTTGGTGGTGATGCTGGGCGTCACGGCATGGTCCTTTTCTCTGGTGCTTACTGTATACATCTCTGCCTGATGACGTGCACCCTCCAACCGCACACCACGGCCTGCCCACGGCGCAGACTCACCACACGCAGGCCCGCGGCCCCCTCAGCCTCTGCTGCTCTCCCGTCCCACTCCTGCGTCTGCTGCAGTACGGACTGATGGCTGCCGGTTTTGTCTGGACATGGGCAGGTCTTTCTGGGTCTCCTCTCCCCTTCTGCAGTGGGTTCTGGCTGGTTCCCAAGGGAATGGTGGTGGCTGTCCTGTGTGTGGTGGCCTTGTTTCTTAGCAGGGATGGGTGTTCCCAAACAGGATGCTGTGTTCCCAGATCCACTCTTCTCAGGACCGTGCTGGCCCCACTCTGCTTTGTGAGCACCCAGTGAAGTGTGGGGAGGAGAGCCCAAGAGCAGATGCCGACTCCCCTGTGCGGGGAACCCCGGCTCCTGGGTCCCACGGCCAGCCTGAGCCTGCAGCTGCTCAGCAGGCGTGTCGCTGACTCCTCTGGCTGGTGTATGGTGCCATCTGCCCCACAAGCAGGTGAGGATGTCTGTATTTCCTGAAGATACCTGTCATTCCTGGTATTTTGAGTTGGTTGATGGCCTTACATAAAACTTGTGGATTTACGTGTCTTTCACCTGGGTCGATGGTTTTGGAGAGGTAAGAATAATTCTCTTTCTAGTTTTCTACATGTCAAATGGAAACCAGGAGTTATGATTAAGTTTTCTGTTTCACGTATTTTCCCCTGAATCAACACCTGTATTTATTTCCAAGGCAGTTTCAGATGCAAGAGGAAACTTCTGCCACTCCTTGTAAGAACTCATCTTCCACATGAAACAGGGCCATCGACTGCGGCAGAGCACTCCTGCTCTGCTTCTCTGTGTCATCCTGGAGACTCTATGGACTGAGCACCTGGAGGCCCTTGGCTGTCTGAGCAGTGACTTGTCCTGCACCGCTGAAGGCTGTACAAGGAGACAGCATCAGGATGCCAGGGAGCACGTCTGTGCACACACCTGTCTACTCACACGTGAGAGAGCACAGACGTGGGATTTACTGGAAAGTGCCCTAGTGGAGATCTTGTCTATTTCCATCCGTGCCAAGCAGAGTCCACTAAAGACCTCCGGAGACTCTCTTTCTTGCCTGTTGGCATTTCCTGGGGAATTCTCAAAAGAATCTTCAAAGAAAGGCACTGATTTTCCCTTGTCCACGCTCTGCAGGGGAGAGCCCTGAGCCAGAGGTGGCTGTGAGCAGAGAGGAAGTTGGAAGCAGCCTGGGATGAAATGCTATTTCTGTGGTCCCAGAAGTGCCCACATCCCCAGGCTCTCTCTGTTCGTGCTATATATAGACCTGATGGCGCTGGAGTCCATTAGACAGAAGCCAGAACCGACCATTCAGAACAGAGCTCTCCTGTGCTCTATCCCCACTTGATATTTAAAATGAGAGGCACCCGTGGAATTAAGAATTCCATTTACTAGGTTGAACAGACAAGGAAAAAAATCCTTACTTTGTTCTTATTCTCTGCTGGAGGGTTTTTCTCCGTTCACTTGTGTTTTATTGGCAATTTATTAGACCCAGCGGAAGACACTGAAGCCCAGCAACAGGATCTTCTGATGTACAAACACACGCACTTAATTTGACTCAGTGTATTACAAGCATCATAATCCCCTCTGACTCCAGCGTGATCGGCTCACCTCCTCTGTGCAGAGGGATAAGCCTGTCTCAGCCCTGATGACAGGCTTAGGCCAGGAGAGAAATTAGGGCATTCTTGGAGATTACATGCTGCAACAACGGGGAAGGGCCCTGGGCAGGGGTGTCCACAGGTGACTCTGCCCAGTCTGAGGCAGGTGCGGGCTCTGTGGGAGGCAGTAGAGGCCCTGAGGTCCTGGAGGCGGGGTGAGGCTGGCTGGCGCCCACAGGTCCTGAGGAGGGAGTCAGCGATGCCTCCCTGCAACCTGAGCCTGGAAGAGTTGTCAAGACCCGTCCAGGCGAGCGGGCTGCCTCCTCTCTGAGGGTGCACTGCGCCCGGCTGGGCTCCTGCAGGCATCACCTGGCTGAAGGGAGCCGAGGCAGGGTGCGGGGATGGGCGAGAGGCCGGGCCACCCGCGCTGCAGAGCCACCGTGGAGCGCTCTTCGCACACCTGCCACAGCCAGTCCAGCCCCGCTCCTTCGGAAACACCCCCTGGACGCTCCTCACCTTCGGGTGTGGGAGAACCCCTATCACACGGAGGCACATCCCTTAGATAGCCGCGGGGTGACTCGTCCACACTCTTTCAAACACCTGCAGCCCCTGACCCCTGCGGCAGGCACCACACCCACATTTGGCCTCTGGGAGCCCTGGGCGCTGGGATTGCCGCCACCGGAAGTTGCACTCCACCCCAGGCACCAGGCCACCTGGGACAGGTGGTCCTCTTTCTCTAGGACACCTGTCCTGGGAGATCCCCGTTAAAGCCACCCTTGGTCCTTCCTTACAGGAATATCTTCGAGGTTAGATCCAATGGTCTGACCCTGACACCTCTGACCACCCTCCTAAATTCTAGAATCAGCCTCTCTCCCCTGAAGTCGGCTGCCCTCCTGACTTGGTGGAGGACTAAGCCGTGACAAAGATCAGGGAGATACTGGAACAGGCCAGGCAGGGCTGACCGAGCAGCCCCAGAACACGGGCTGACAGCAGACAGCGGCAGGGTGGGTTTCCCAGCCCACCCCACCAACAGCCCTGTGCGCCCAGCTGACGGGCAGTTCCCCAGGACCCAGGAGACCCCGCCTCCTCACCCGGCCATGGCCAGCACTGCTGGAGCGTGAGTGTGAGGGACCAGGAGGGAATCCAGGAGGCAGGAGGGGCAGAGGGAGCAGGGGGGCCTGTGGGAGGCGAGGGGCCACTGCCTAGATCAGAAGTTGACCATGAGAAGGGGCTTTATTTTGTCTGCAGCATCCTGCCCTCCAGAGTTTTCAAACATTCAAGACAGGGATTAGTGTTGTCCCAGAACCAGGTGTCTGCCCAGCTCTGCCCAGCTCTGCCCTGCTCTGCCCTGCTGTGCCCAGCTCTGCCCAGCTCTGCCCAGCTCTGCCCTGCTCTGCCCAGCTGTGCCCCGCTCTTCCCAGCTCTTCCCAGCTCTGCCCAGCTCTGCCCTGCTCTGCCCAGGGCTGCCCAGCTCTGCCCAGCTGTGCCCCGCTCTGCCCAGCTCTGCCCTGCTCTGCCCAGCGCTGCCCAGCTGTGCCCAGCTCTGCCCAGCTCTGCCCTGCTCTGCCCAGCTCTGCCCAGGCTTAGCACCTGAGGTTCCGACAGAGGTCAGTCTATGGTTCACAGGTGAAGCCCTCAACAGCTCAGGGACAAGCCAAGACCAGTGGTGAGGGTTGCTCTGAATGAAAGTGTCCTGGCTGAACAGCAGGCTCCGCAAATTCAGGTCCTCCTGCAGCCTCTGGCGGTGTTTGGGTTGGTCTTTTCAGATGTCATTTGTCAAGATAAGATGAGGTCATATGGGAGTGGGGTGGAGGACACGCAGTGACTGTCCCTGTGGAAGAGGAGAGGACACGAGGCCAGGTGGAGGCAGAGTACGTGGGAGTGACGGGCCTCCCGGGTCAGGGCACACTAGAGGAAAGGCAGGGTCAGTTCCGCAGAATCCCAGGATGGATCCGCCTTATTTTAAACAGCTCGACTTTGGGCTTTTCCAGAATTGAGAGAATGACTTTCTGTTGTTTTACTGTCGCAGCAGCCCTGAGAAGGGGCTGCAGAAAGCCCAGGAGTCCTGTGTGACTGACAGCCTCGGGGTCTCCTGGCGTCCACACCCCTCCTGCGGGGCCACTCCACATGGACACTCTAGGTGCCCCCGAGGGAGTTTCTTCTCACTTTCTGAATGGACTCTGGCCCTGGTCAAGGCCAGCTCCCACCCCTGGCTTCGCACCAGCCTGGCCGGGGACCCCACGCTGAGCCAGCTCTGTCTGTTCTGCTCCCTGCGGCAGTCCAGCCTGTGCTCCCTCACCTCCGCATCCTCCATTGCGACTCTTCCCTCCCCTCCTCTCTCCTCCATTTTAAAACATCAACCATTTTTAGAATGGTTTTAGGTTCACAGCAAAATTGAGAGGATGGAACAGCCCCCCCACGTCCCCACCCCACAGGCACACACAGTCCCACCATGGACACATGCCGCGGGGTGGTGCTAGCTCCAGTGCTGAGCCCCAGTGGACAAGTGTGCGCGTGCTCCAGGACAGCGCTTGTCCTGCCGCAGGCACCTGGAGCAGGGTCTAGAGCCCCGAGGGCTTTAGGGTGCTGTCCCGGAGCAGAGCAGACGGTGTGCGGAAGAGCCCTGCAGCCTGGAGACCCTTTTGCCAGATGTGAGGAGGGTCTTTCCTGCCGACCTTTGTCACACCCCAGTATCCGGAGGGGAGCTAACTGGAGAAAGGAGGGTGAAGTTCAACCTCAAAACTCCCTTAAAAGTACCCAAAGCCAGAGGCCGGCCCTGATCACCTTCTGATTTTCTTGTTGGGTCCTTTGTTTCCTATAGTGGGTTCTAACACGGGAGTTTTCAAGTCCTTTTCCAAAGTAAAAGGTGAGTGTTGTGCTTTGGTGGGTTGGGGAATGTCCACGTGGGGACCCACAACCTCGAATCCCCACCCAGATTCCACAGTCTGGACAACGAGGACAAAGGGAAGTTCAAGCAACACTTTTATGTAATTCCTAGATCATTTTTCAGGATTTAAAAGAATAGCTTAAAAATGAAGAGGTGCTGGTGCCGTCAGGAGGGACATGTGCAGGGACAGTGGTGAGTTCCCTGCAGGCACACTCACGCCGTGTCCTGAAGGAGCGATTCTTCATGAAACTTTCCCAACGAGCTGCAGCAGGCCCTGGATGAGACAGAGCAGAGTCTGTCTGATATCTGGAAATTTTTATTCTACCTCTTGAAGACTTTTGTGGAGGGTATAAAACAACTGGGGATGTCAATGGGGAACCATCACCTCTTCATGGCAGGCAAGAAATTCCAAAAATGTTTGGTCTGTTTTGCTCCTTCTCCTGAAGAAAAGGTGATATTTCCTTTCTCAGTGCCTATAATCTTTTTAGAACCTTCCCTTTATGGAGCCCATAAACATCACAGTGCAGCAGCAAATCATCACAGCGTGGAGAAAAGCCATCAAAACCGCCCAGCAGAGGACGCCGAGAAGTGGGTGCCCAGGACACCTGAATTAACTAATTTTATGACAGTATTTGTAGCACCTGACGTATCTGGACCGATTGTTGCCCAACAAACCATGTGATGGATGAAGTCGGTGCCGTTGAGGAAGTCTCTTAAGCACGCTGCACATTTTTCAAACATTCACCCCATCACATCTGGCTCCAAGTGTAGAACTCTGATTTTTCTAAAAAACCCCACTGCTGAAGGAAAGACTTCTCTCTTTCTGCACTGTGATATGGTTCCAGCAGCCTGGGAGAGTGGGCACCAAGCGGAAGTCAGACTGCCTAGGGTTGATGTGCCCTGGCCAGGGGTAGTTTCCTCCTCCGTGTGTCTGTTTCTTGGGTGTGGAAAGCTCTCGCTGCAGCCCTTCACTCCGTGCCTTCTCTGGAGCCGGGTAAAGCACAACCAAATGCCTAGTGTCACCAGGTCGGCTTCCCCACAGCCATGAGCACCCTGCCTGATTCTTACCAGTGGCCAACAGGGAATCTGGAAATTGAGCCCTGGACCACTCTGGAAAAAAAGAAAACTTTTGAAATCAATGGTGGAGAGTCATGAGCCAATCTAAGACTATAATTCACCCAAAGAACTGGCTTCTAGTCTAGGTTAGCTTTAGCTGTCAAAACACGCTTATTGTAGTCAAGGCCAATTGTAAAAGGCATTATCAAATACATATTATTCAGTTTCACTAGGGACCACACCACGAGCAAATCATTCTGTCCCCTTAAAATATTAACCATTCATCATTTTCAAGTGAGAGCATCGTGTCTGTTCATTGGGTGGGTCCTGTTCTGCCTGAATCTGTAATTACTTTATAAGATTCTCGTCACTCGCAACACGTGAATCTGTGTGTTCAGACCCTGTTTCTGGAGGTCACGAGGAATGCTCTGTTGCAGAGGCAGAGGGTTCCAGGCGAGATGCTGAGCGGCACCTCTTGAGCGGTCGCCCCCCAGGAAGCTTCCCAGCCTTTGGTGGGCGTTTTGTGTTGAGATGGCCCCTCTTCCCGAGTGTCAAGGCCCTCTCCAGCTGACGCCTTTTGCCTGGTGATAACTGCTGGGTCAAACACACAGCTGTCCAGACAGCACTGTGTTCCACCCGAGGAGCCCACCATGATAGAAGAGGTGCAACCGAGCCACGAATCAGCAACAGGGTTCCCATGCAGGTGTGTATTTGGAAAATGTCAGACCCTCTGAGGCCCCATGTGGTGCCCACAGGCCTCCTGTGGATGAGGAGGACAAGGCATGACTGGGAGCACGCCCCCAGGTCTACATCAGTTAAAAGCTCAGGAAAGAATCATGCCACGGTTCTGCCAAACAGACCAATGGCAGGCCAGGTGCAGGGATTCTTTTGTTTCTGAATTCTTACAGTATCATGTGTCTCTCGCAAAAAAAAAAAAAAAAAAAAAAAAAAAAAAGTAGGAATTTTCTTTGACACTAAGCCATATTTGGAGGAATTCATTGCAAAGCTGAAAATCAGTGCATTGCTCCCTGTGGGACAATGTAGGATGCCTGTTGGAGATTCGGGGACGTTAAGCAGCTTGTTTGCCCAAAGGCAAGCACAGGAACTGCATCAGACACTGTGCGGTCCCAGTACACGTCTAATAGTCCTGCATGTGCGCCTATCGGAGGCATTAATGGCTTCTGAGTCCTGGAGGCCTCTTCTTTACACTACCTTTTAACAATGCAAAGGCAGAGGATGCTCCTGTTTTGACTGTGGAGCTGTGTGCCGTCTATGGGCAGTATCGGTCAGGAGCTGCCCCAGGGGAGGCACCCCAGCCCTGGTCCTCACAGGCCCTCACTGGCTGTGCACTTGGGCCAGTGTCTGAGATCTTTGGGAAATGAGGGATTGGGAGCCAGGCCCCAGATTTCCCGAGTGCCTTGAAGCTTTATGATTCCTTGAGCTATTAAATGTTTCCTGGGCCACAAACATAACCAGAGAGACAGAATGGAGCCTCAGGCCTTGAGATGAATCCACACCTCCCGGTCCCTGGGGATGTACTGGCATGCAGTTTGAGGAATATGAAGACAGCTCACAGGGTGGACAGGCTGCCCAAGGCCCTGAGTGCTGGGGCATTTGCAGAGCTGCTGAAGGGGACTCAGGCCAGGGCAATGTTGTGGTGATGTCTACAGTCCCTGGAGGACATCTCTGCCTCTGCAGGCCTGGCTCTCTGGAAAGATGTCCCCCAGTGCCTCTTGCCACCCAGTCCTCCCCTCTTTCTAGACAAGCCAATCCATGTTGCACTCCTTGCAAGGTCTGAATTCCTGGATGTGCCACGTGAACGATATCGGCCATAACAAAGCCCTCTCGTGTGGCATTAGAGGGACCGAGGCCTGCAGGTGGCCTCATGTGGTCAGCAAGAGCTCGTCGGGGGAGGCTGGGGCTGTGGAGCCGGCAGGGGCTGTGCCGCCCCGCGCCGCGCGCCATCTCTTCAGGGCAGAGCGCCTCTTGCTGTCCACACTCTCAGGCACAGATTGGGGAGGGGACCCAGCGCTGCCTGCCTCACTGGGATTTGTAGGTCAGAGGAGCCCACACCTTTACCAGGTCATTTCTAGCCCTCACCCAACTCAGGAGCCCCAAAGTTTACAATATCTCCTGTTTCCTGAAAGAGTCTTCAAGCTTGTGATCGATTTAACAGACACCAAGTTAATTTCCTCAAAAATCGTAAATTAATAAATTCTTAATAATTTGAAAGCTGAATGCAACAAAAGTAACTATGAAATGATTAGTTTAGAAAAGTGAAAATCAGTTGCATTTCTTGAAGTCCCTGTGTCTTCCTTCTCCCTGCCCCCAGGGTCGAACGAAGACTGTGCGTGTCCCTGTGCGTTCATCAAGTGGGCTTTGGATGTTGGAATGAAAGCACACGAGCTAAGGTGCTTGAGAGAAGGGCCCAGTGTCGAGGAGGTCATCACACAGCCCCCGGATCAACTGTTCATTTAGAGGGGAGATTCTGCATTCAGATCAATTAGCATACAATTAATTTTTGAATCAGTGAATTATGTCATATGAATTTAGATTTAATGGTTTTGCAAAAGGAATTTGAGCTGGGTAATGATTCGGACACTTACATTTCATAAATTAACTGCTTATACAGGTTTCTTACAGGTCTGAGGTGAGAATCCATCCGGCTGTGGCCGTGCCTTGCTGCCATTTTGTCCTGTGTCCAGTGAGCCGCTGTGTTCACCGCAGAGCAATCCAATCCTTCCATAAAAGCTGTCAAAGTCATGACTTTGGGCTTCCAGGGCACCCGGGGAGATGCGTGCCTCTGGGAGGGAAGGAGCCTCTGCCTTCAGGGTGCTGTCTCCTGGTATGGGGGGCACGGGTGGCACAGTGAAGCCCCCAGTGCAGGGCAGAGGAGGACAGGGTGGCATCTGGGGGAAGGCACATGGGTTAGAACCAGCGGGTAGCTCCAGATAGGAAGGAATTGTCTCCTCGTGGTGGAGGAGTGCTGCTTATGCTTTTGGACTTACAGGGCTAATGGAGATGCTTCTCACCCGAGGAACAGCCGTCACTATTGACAATGACTCCATTCCACGTGGCTGTTCCCACCATCCTGACAGTGAGTTTCTGGGCTCACCGACAACAAAGACTACCTTCTCACGCTCTGGCAATCACGTGAGCAGCCGTCCATACTCACCGATCACGATTCACTCCACAGCCTCTGAGATGCTCCTGTGTTCAAGTTTTACAATATCCAGGTCTGCCTGGTGATTTATGTCGTGCCACTAAGCCGGGCCCACTCGGAATCCATGAAATGTCAAGCCAGAAAAACAACAGCACTTTATCACCTCTTGCGGGAGTGTGCTCATTTACAATTTTATAGTGCACCCTCTTGATACAGGGAACTATTGGGATTTCTGAACTCTTTAAAGCCATCTTTATAAAGATTTTCCTGAGCCAGTAATTTTAAATGACTATGGTGCCTTGTCAAGGGCCCTTAATTAAAATCATCTCCAAATGTCAGCAAGAGGGATGGAGTGGAGAATGATTTAAAGACTGCGGACAAGTCTAGGTGAACAGTATTTTCCATCATTTTAACATTTCCCTTTTGCTAAAGTGATCGAATAGATTATTTATGAACATCAAGCAAATTTTCTGGAATTAAAAAAAAATAATTACACCCCATCCATTTTCAGCACACTGCCCTTGTCAGGGAGAGCTGTAATGCCGTGTGGCAGGAGTGACAGGCCCTCAGTGTGCTCCGGACACAGGGCTCCTTCACCCAGGTCCTGGTGCAAAGGGCCCTAGTGCAGGCTCCCCACAGGGTCCTTGGCCTACTCGGACTTTCCAGTCCTTGCAAGTCCACACGCAAGTCAGCATGATGAGAAGCAAGGTTTGTGGCAGGTGGGGCCAAAGGGTGCTAATTTGGGTCTTCTGAGCTCAGCGGGAAGAGCAAGGCGTGTGAACTGGACTCTCGGGAGGGTGTCACTCCGGAACCTGCTCTTACCTGGCTTTCCCAAGGGCCATCTTCTCCCCTGGTCTCACTCAGGCAAGGAGCTAAGAGGAGGCCTCCCCCACAGCACTTCCTGCCTGTGGGCTCCACGCTCCCTGGCCTTCCTGCGAGAGCGTGTAACATGCATGACAGAGAGGGGCAGCTCCAGCCCACAGTGGCTGGGGCTTGGATTCATTGGCTGCAGAATCAGGAGCTCCAGGCTGACCCGTGGTTCTGAGTTCAGGGGGCACTGTGTGGGTAGGAGGAGAAACGAGGTTCTCATCCCAGGATTGAGTGATGCTGCACGGAACAGTTCACTACTGGATGCAGAATGAGGATCCTGCACAAAGGGGGGACATCAGAGACCAGAACTGCAAGGAAACCCTGAGTCCACACCACCCGACTCTCAGGACCCGTCTCTACCAGGGCAGGTAGACGGGAGGCAGATCAAGGACATTTAAGTCATATGAACTTCTGCTAGCTTTTTGACACAGAGTTCACAGAATCAGTTTTGTCCACATCCTTTATTCTTATAAAAATCTGTAAGCAGCAAAGAATATTATACCTTTCCATGAGGTCTATAGATTTTAATATAGTTTAATCAATGGTTTGTATATGACACACATTTAATTTCTAGGTTAATCCAAATTTGCTTTTAGTGTACTGTAAACCAGATGTTCTTGAGGGGGGACCTTAAGCCTTTTATTTTTGTGTGTATGTGTGTGTTTTGCTTGAGGCATAAAAATCATTTTTCCCTCTTTAGTGCACTTGTTTTCAATTACAATTATGTTTTCACTACAAATACTTGAAAACATTTAACGGATATGTTTGGTTATTACTTTATCTTTCAACGTACTGGTATTAATCCAGTTATTATGTTATATATGTTTTAAAAACCTATGCAGATGACAACCTTAATAACATCAAAAGTAGAGCAAATTTGGCCCTCTCCTCTCCCTTTCCCAAACATGAAAGCTGACTTGGAGACACACAGCTCCTGCCAACTGCTCAGGAGAACACATGTGCTCAGCAGATGGGGCCTGCGTGGTCCTTGGAGCCCGAGGTCCTGCCCTGCTAGGGGCTGGAGCAGCAGAGACCAAAGCTCTGTGGTGGGAGGACATCCAATAAGGCCACTGTGGCCACAGCTAGAGAGCTCACCCTGAGCCACTCTGTGGTAGCAGTCACTTTAACACTTAGTGGCCAGCCAGGGAAATATGACCAAATGCAACCATATCCCACCACTTCTGAGACTCCCTGATGGAAACCATGATGGATTTCCAAACAGTTCCCCAGCCAAAAATGAGCAGCAAACATGTCAGTTGATCCTCTGTGCTGCCAGAGACCCCTCCCCACCACTGGGCAGCTACTCAAGAGACATCTCAGTCAAGCAATTTGGGGGACACTTCAAAGATTTTATTTGGGCCTTTGTCCTCCTGAAAGGCTTGAGCTGCTGGCCAGTGTCCACCTGAGCAGGGCTGAGGGAGCTCAGGAGAGGGGCTTCCTGCTGTCGGTCAGGTGGTGCAGGGAGAAGAGGCCCAGGTCAGGGCTTTGCCAGTGCCCTCCACAGCTGCTTCTGGTAGGCCCCTGGGTGTTCCCGTCCGTGTTGCACCCTCTTTACTCCTGCTCTGATCAATGTTCTATAAACAAAATCCAGAGGCCTTCTAAGAAGGAGGAAGGAAGTGGATCAGACCAGCCCCTGCCGCCACCATACTTGCAGGGGATGAAGAGGGTTGAGACTGATGCTGTGAGGTGCAGGGCAGGGGCTGACTCAGTCTTCAGGACACCCGTGTCCCTCCAAGTCCGGCGCCACCCATTGTCTGTCCACTGCTGCCTTCAGGGGAGGCACCAGAGCTGGAGAGCTGGACTGGGGTTGCTGCCCCTGCAGCAGCTTTCCCTGGGCCTCCTGCTGGCGGCTGCTGGACAAGCCCCTGTTGGGCAGGCCCACCCCTTCTGCTTTGCACGCACAGCGAGGTGTTCTGACACTGAGCACAGGACTGTTTTGTAGACAAGACTCTGAAGTTCAGCGAGGCTCATGCATTTGATGGATGGTTACCAAACTGTAAACAGTAGAATCCAAAGCCTGATCACCCCAGGCCAATGCCCATACCTTGGTGGCTGCAGGGTGGGTGGCATCACATCTGGGTGATCCTGGCCAGGACTTGGTACCTGAGTGTTCACTAACTTAGGCAGAAAACCTGCCTGAGGTCCACCAGCTCAGGGGCTGTACTGGCAATTAGGCAGGACATCTGTGGGCAACATAGCCTGGCACACAAGAAACAGTACCTGGCCCACACAGGTCCACCATCCTCTCAGATATGCAGCCCTGGTGACAGCACAGATCTTAAGCCATGGGTCAAATGCTGGGCCCATATCCATCCCTTTCTGCGGTTTGGGTCGACATCAGAATCCTGTCCCCAGGTGCTGTCTGAGAGGAAGAGCTGCCTCAGTGGACATAGCCAGCAGGCACTTCTCTTCCCCACCCGGGGGAAGGCTGTCTGCCAACGTCCAGGAAGAAGCATGTGGGGATGTAGACAGACACACCCACACACATGCTAGTGGACAGAGCAGCATGCAGGCCAGCCCCGTGCAGACACCGCTCCATCCTATATGGAGGAGCCCACATCCATGCTTCTTTTAATTTCCTTGAGCTTATTTAAGTTGGGATTTTGCTTGTCCCCTTCCCCCATCACAGCCATGAGTTTTGAGTAAGGGGACCCTCACCAACCACTGGTTCAGGGGCTGCATGGGCAAAAGGTCAGTATCCAGTTCCTTCCTGGCTCTGGGACTTTCATAGGATCGTGACCATGAGACAGGAGGAACTCGGGGGCCTCCAGGAAGGGAGTCCTGGGCACCTGTGGACCCCGAGGAGGCAAGCTCCAGCGCTCCAGAGCAGCTGCAGGACAAAGTCACTGCATGGGCAAAGCAGACACAGCTGGAAGTGCCACGGTCTATCACAGGGACTTCATTGTACTGCAAATCACCATTGATCTTAAGGGTCATATTGTTCATGCTACAAAATATATAGTGATGGTGGCAGGGATTTTTAAAAATCTATATGATCTTACAGGAAATTCAACATAAACAATTTCATTAATCATCTCAGTCAGGTGCAGCTAGAATATATTGGGCCGTATTTAATTCCTTCAGTTTATTCCACAAATTAATGCTTGGTAATTAGACGAACCTCAGAGTTTATACACAAAACGGGAAGTAATTCATTTTTAGGCAGTACCATTGCCAATCTTTTCCTATAATTTCTTTTGCTGAGTTTCTGATTGAATTTCAGAGAGAGAAAAAATAGACAGGAGATCACCTCTCCCAAAATTTGTAAAAATCAGATTTTGTGGATTTTGTTTCCTCTACAAGGAAGTAAGCAAATGATGACATTTAGGTCCTAAGTGGACACTGAGTGCAATGAAATGGTCATCTGTGAAAGTCAGAAAGCGGAGGAGAATGAAAGGAGGAGGAAAGAGTGAGCAGAGGAGGAAGATGTGCGAGAGACTCCGGGGGTCCCGGGCCGGTTCCCTTCAGGGTTGGGCTTCCCCACCCAGGGAAGACCCCAGTCCCTCTTGGACCCTGAGCTCTAAAGAGAGGTGCTGGCCATGTCCATTTTGCCTGAGAAAGGATTCCTCATGCAAGAATTCTCACCTAAGAAGGTGTTGGTCACCTGTGCTCACACCACGTGCCCGATGCTGGGACAGCAATCCCTTTGGCTGCCCTGACCCGTCCCCTCCTAGAGCAGTTTGGTTGCCAACAGGAGCCTCTTCCAGCCCTGGCAGGTGCAAATGGTGCAGCCCGAACGACCTTGCTCACTCTCCTCCCATGAGACAGAGGTCGCAGGTCCAAAGACGGGTGCAATCCTTCTTGGCCACTCTCAGAGTTGAGTGCTTTCCACTTCCAACCTGGTGTCCTCCTTGATTCCCACGTGCAGGACCTACGCAGGGCCCAGGAAGCAGGCTGACCAAGAAGACACCTGCTCTGCATCCACAGCGTGCGGCACCTAGGGCGAGGCCACGGTCACACCTCCATGTTCCGCGTTGTAGTTCATTGGTGACCATAAAGGGCCCACTGGGGCTCAGGGGAAGACAGGGCAAGGACAGGCAGCTGTGTGAGTGGTGCCTGGGGAGTGGCGGCTGGGACGTGCAGGCAGCATCATGGCAGGGTGAGAGGATCAGAACAGACTCAGGTTCTCCTGAAGAGAGAACCAACACTGCAGGTCTGTGTGTGCACAGCTGGTCACACTCTCTGTTGTCCTGGCTGTGCCAGCAGCAGAGAGCACACAACACCATCTTCCGGCCACAGTGCCAGGGCCTGGGCATACATTGCAGAACCCAGTACCCAGCAATGGGCAGGACATGTCCAAGGTGAGCTGAGAGTATAAGCAAGAAACAAGTGCTAAAAAAAAGTGTGGAGGGTGTGGAAGGATTAGGAGGCGACTGAGAGCTCCCACTCCAGAGCTAGAACCGCTGGTGCCACAGAGTACGCAGCGCAGTGCAGCCTGTAACCCACATTATACCGCAGATGCCCACCTGAGGACAGCGGAACAAACGGACCGAGGACTGGGCAGGCCCCAATTCCTCCTGCAGATACTCTGTCCTCCGGAAGTGGAATGTGGTGCCCACGGCTTTCCTGTGGACTCCACACAGTGAGTCCTTCCAAAGAGAGCAGTATGGAGAGATTCAAGAGAACAATGACTTCACCCCTCAGCCCATGCAGGCAGTGAAAGTCAGCTGAAGCTCTGTCATGTGGCCTGCTCATTCCCGGGACATGATATGGCAAAATATGACTTCCCATCTGTGGTCTCCTCCAACCCCATGACCCCAGGCTGAGCACAGGAGAGACACCTGCTCTCTGATGCCCTTCTCCTCCTGCCACCGGAGCCTGACACCGAGTGCCCCAGGGTATCCCGCTCTCTGATGCCATCCGTGCTGCTGTTTCTCCTCCTGCCACCGAGCCTTAACACCGAGGGCCCCAGCACATTCCTTTTGCTGTTTTGTTCACTGACGCCCCTTTAAGTAGCCGGGAGGCCGGGAGCTCTGTCCCTGGCTTGTGTACACGCCATTTCACGCTATCTGCCACATTTTCTGTTACTCATTAACTTTTATCTATTGATGCTACATATGTAATATAGATCATGTCCTGTCACATATCTTTATCAATAAATCTATCTAGACAGGTACACGTACCTAACCACAAATGTGAACTAGGATCTCTATTGAACCCCTGCAGGTCACCTGCCACAACATGGTGCACGTGGACGGCCTCACTGTCAATCAGCTCTGAAAGGCCAGCCTTGGGCTCTGGTGGAGGCCCACCTGCCTTAATGTGGAGGGAGCTGTGGGGACACAGGTGGGGTTATCAAAGAGCCAAGGTGGCGGGGGAAAGGGCAGAGAGAGGGGCCCACGGCAGTTCCACCATCGGGTGCTGCGGGTATAGATTGCAAGGTTGGAGTACAGCAGGGTCAAGAACAAAGCCAAGCCGCCCTTGCCTGCTGGCCAGCCTTCATTACAGCAGAGGGCCCCGCTTCCTACTGAGGAGTGGGGCGGAGCTGAGGCAGGGCTCGCAGTGGACAGTCTGGACACTGCAATTTGAGAGGAATGAAACAAGAACTTGCACTGTTCCTGTGGGCATCTCTGCTACCCTGGCTCCTGGGGAACAGAGGGGCTGTGCATTAGCTCACGGAGGCTCTCTCCAGGCCCCAGGGTCCTCGCTGGACAGTGACCTGCAAAGTGACCCTTGAGATTTGGAAATAGGGTGGAGGACTGAGAACAGGATGCGAAGGCAGTGAACAAACTAAGAAGCACCTCCCTGAGGACCATGGGCCGGGGGCCGGAGGGCAGTGAGCCAGACAGTAGGCCTCCCAGTTCAAGGGCTGGACTTCATGTGGGGAAGGCACCCAAGACATCGTCCCAGGAAATCAGACATGGGTTGGCCTTAAAAGGCTCAGCAGAAAAGACAGGTGGTTCTGTCCCAGCAGAGCCATGTGTACAGCAGAAGTTCACGGGTGACTCAGAACACCAGCAGAAGTCACTAGCAACACCGGCGGTCACACAGGCATCACGGATACTCTTGCTGGCATCTCTTCTTTTATGTCCTTCCAATTCTTTCTTCACAGATTGAAACTTGGGTAAAGCTTGGCGCGCACTGGGAGACGAGTGCACCAGAGCTGGCTTGTGTGAGGCATTCTCACAGAAGTGCAAGGAACAGAGGTGTGTCTTCAGGTCTTACGGGCGGTTCTGCAAGACATCTTAGCGGTTATCTTATCAGGACAAAAGACCACCAGACCACCCCACAAGGTTCCCTGGGAACTGAAACGGGAGGCTGGTGAGTCCAGGGGGCTTCGTCTTGATTCCAAGCTGGTTTCAATTTCCCAGCTGCAGCGAGGCTGCTTCCCAGGTTGCTGTGGGTAGGTCGCAGCGCCTGCCACCAGGTGCTCAGGAGAGAGGTCTGTTTCCAATGAGGCAGGGCTTTGGTTACTGTGGCGGGCACCCCTGACTTCTGGTTCCGCAGCTGGGTCCTGTTGGGGCAGTCGCTCACCTGGCATGCAACGTGACCTGGCATCGTCATTTGCTCCTTGACACGCATGTGTCCTGCCGACACACGGTGGAAGGCCAGGCCGCAGTGAGGGAAAGGGAGAGGCCGTGTGTGTCCGTGTCTACATGTCTAAACATCAGTGGTGTTTACCCTGTTTCTCCATGTCTTTGATTTAGCACTTGTGTGGCAGAAAGGAGCAGAGGAAGACAGCAACCTAGACAAATGAATCTGCCCAGCCTCAGGAACAGACGGTCCTAAATTAAGGACCGCCCTTTTAATGGCAACCAGTGGAGACTGAGGAGTCTGTTTATTTACACAACAATGGCCGGATGCCTGGGAGGGGGGCACATTCATCAGGGAGCCGCCCCATCTGGAGCCGCAGGCCACTGCAGCCAGCCTCCCCCAGCAGCCCACAGGGCAGACGCCCTCTCCCTGGAACAGGGAGACTTGCCCTCACTTGAGGAGCAGTGAGCTCAGTCCCAGGTAAAACCAGCTGGGTCATGGAAACATAAACCCCTCAAGCCTCCATTTTGTTTTTTTAAAAATAAAGGGGATCAATAAATGCAAAAGTTCAAACTTAGATGCCAGGATTGGTCAAGGGAGTGTTGTAATCTGTTTGCTCTTTAGAACACTTTCTATAAACAAATCCACATCTGTTTGAACCCCGGGATTTGTGTTCTGTGACCCCCATGTTGGGTATCTTCTGCTCCCCTGGGAGCAGTGGGTTTGTCTTGCTGGATTCTCTCTGTCCTGGGTTCTCTTATCCTGGGTTCTCTCTGTCCTGGGTTCTCTTATCCTGGGTTCTCTTATCCTGGGTTCTCTCTGTCCTGGGTTCTCTTATCCTGGGTTCTCTTATCCTGGGTTCTCTCTGTCCTGGGTTCTCTTATCCTGGATTCTCTCTGTCCTGGGTTCTCTCTGTCCTGGATTCTCTCTGTCCTGGGTTCTCTTATCCTGGGTTCTCTTATCCTGGGTTCTCTCTGTCCTGGGTTCTCTTATCCTGGGTTCTCTTATCCTGGGTTCTCTCTGTCCTGGGTTCTCTTATCCTGGATTCTCTCTGTCCTGGGTTCTCTCTGTCCTGGATTCTCTCTGTCCTGGGTTCTCTCTGTCCTGGGTTCTCTCTGTCCTGGATTCTCTCTGTCCTGGGTTCTCTTATCCTGGGTTCTCTCTGTCCTGGGTTCTCTTATCCTGGATTCTCTCTGTCCTGGGTTCTCTCTGTCCTGGATTCTCTCTGTCCTGGGTTCTCTTATCCTGGGTTCTCTCTGTCCTGGGTTCTCTCTGTCCTGGATTCTCTCTGTCCTGGATTCTCTCTGTCCTGGATTCTCTCTGTCCTGGGTTCTCTTATCCTGGGTTCTCTCTGTCCTGGGTTCTCTTATCCTGGGTTCTCTTATCCTGGGTTCTCTCTGTCCTGGGTTCTCTTATCCTGGATTCTCTCTGTCCTGGGTTCTCTCTGTCCTGGATTCTCTCTGTCCTGGGTTCTCTTATCCTGGATTCTCTCTGTCCTGGGTTCTCTTATCCTGGGTTCTCTTATCCTGGGTTCTCTTATCCTGGGTTCTCTCAGTCCCGGGTTCTCTTATCCTGGGTTCTCTTATCCTGGGTTCTCTCTGTCCTGGGTTCTCTTATCCTGGGTTCTCTCTGTCCTGGGTTCTCTTATCCTGGGTTCTCTCTGTCCTGGGTTCTCTTATCCTGGGTTCTCTCAGTCCCGGGTTCTCTTATCCTGGGTTCTCTCTGTCCTGGGTTCTCTTATCCTGGGCTCTCCCAGTCCTGGGTTACCTTATCCTGGGTTCTTTCACTCCTGGGTTATCTTATCCTCGTTCTCTTACCTAGGGTTCTCTTAGTCCTGCAGTGCTTCTTTTTTTAAGCCAATTCTGCTCTGGGTTGTGGTTTCAGCCCTCAGGTCACATTTTACTGCTGAGTTGGAGACCCTGAGAGGATGAATATTGAGTGTGACACAGTCAGCTGACTCCTGGGACCCTGGCCCTGCTAGCTAGTAGGCTGATGTTCTCATTGTGGACTCTGGGAAACAGGAGGATGGGTGGGCTCCCAGGGGAGAGGCAGACAGCCCTGCCTTGATGTGCAGGAAGCAGATGTAGCAGAATCCCTGACCTCCCCCACCATCCCCGCCTCTCCTTGGGGAAACAGGTGGTTGCACACCTGAGACATTCACCACATTGCTGCTCCCCTCCTGCATCCAGCAGCTCAAGGCTAGAGTGGTCCCCAGCCCGTTTCAATCCTACCATGAGCAGAGGGTGGTAAAGCTGCAGAGGGTGGTAGAGCTGCAGATGGTGGTAGTGGCTGCTCCGACGAGGGCTCCCAGGAAATGGGGAGTGTGCCTTGGCACCTGGAGGAGAGGCCACCTTCTTATGAAGGGGCAGAGACAGGCTGGACTGAGTTTGCATCCTGGGTTCTGTGGAAGGCAGAACCCCTGCGATGAGCTAGCAGAGGAGACTTCTTAGCAGGGTCGAAGGAGCAGCTGAGTTCCTCCTGGTTGTTAACAGTAAGTATGAGAAGGGGGAAATCACTCAAAGATGAAATTGTTAAGCCAAAGGGGGCCAGAATTTAAAGATTTGCAAAACGTTCAACCTGTCCATTGTGTAAAGTTGAGACTGCAGGCGTGGAAGGAATGTCCAGCGGTAGGCCAGTGGCTCTGAGGCCAAGGTCAACACAGGACTGACCACCACCGAGTCAGCTGTCCTGAGGAGTGGAGTGTACTCACCTTCTGCTGTGGACAATGGGATTGTTCAGAAGGACCACAGACATGGGCCCTGAGCAGGCCCTGCACGGAGAAAGGACGGTTGGCTCTCTTCTCCTCCTGTCACCCTCTTGTATGATGCCACTGAGCCCTCACGGCGGGGTCCTAGGGTCTTCCTCCCACGGAAAGAGCTTCCCAGGGAAGGCTGGGAGTGAGAGGGGGTGGAAGGGATGTCCAAGAGGAGAGGATGTGCTTCCTCCTACTGAGCTATGTCCCGCAAGAGACAGCGATGTCCAGAGCAGCCTGGCTGTGCCGCTTCACGGGGTGGGGTTTGTGCAGGAGGGACAGGCTGCATAATGCCTGAGGTGTCTTGCACCACTGGGGCTGGTCCACCTGGGAGTCTCTGGGAGGAGCACCATGGGCGGTGGGGCCGAGTGGCCAGGACAGCTGCTCCCTTGAGGAGCTCCTAGGGCAGGGTCATGGGTGGATAACACGCTCAGGCACAGAATGTTTACACATTAATTTCCACACAGAGGAAAGGGTAAAATAAGTCTATAGGCACTGTTTCACCAATGTTTTTGAATAGAATAACCCCCTGATACCCACCCAGTGGTCACTTCAGAGGACACCTGCCCTAAGACAGCCCAAGGCTCTTCCTGGATCTGCCCCACCCTGGACCACACACCAATCCACAGCCGAGAGAGTGGATTAATGACCAGGTCTGGGTTCTATGTAGCCACTCTGAGCTGAGCATGCTCTTGCCACGTGTCCTCTGTGCTGCAGGGAGGGTGAGCATGCGTGTGCCTGGGCCCGAGTGTGTGTCTGCTTCAGGAACACGGTCCGCAGAACCAGCTGGGCTGCTCTTTCCTGATTGCTCCAGGGGAGAGCCCCCGTGGTTCAAGCAAGCACCTCACAGTAAACACCTGGCAGGGCCAGAGCTTTGACGGACAAACCTGGGCCCTCTCTGTGGTAGCTTCCCAAAGACTGCACAGGGACTCACGCTCAGCCTCCCCAGCCCTGTTATGCAAAAGGCTGCAGGGTTTGCTGCACGTTTTCTCTGTTATCATTATGAATAACTTGATGGTAGAAGAAGAAGAGAACCAGATGTAAAGTGCAACTAACAGGAAAAAAAACAGCAAAAGAAATGAGAAAATGTTTATGAAACTCTTGCTTCATTTACCAAAAAATTGTTCTATATTAATCATTTGCAAAGAATGAGATGCTTATGTGGAATCAGATATACAAATCAGGGCATTACAACATTTTAAAAATGTGCAAATTTCAACTGCTATGAGTTTGTCGAAAACAATCTTGACTTTTAGTATGTTTCCTATTTATTGTAACGTTTGACTTCTTTCCAAATTATCTTTCATTCAAATTTCAGCTCATTTTTGTTTGTGTGGGTGTTCAAACAACAATGACGACAGGGGAGAAAATGAATTACAGCCCCTTTCCTCTTCCTCTCCTTAAATGTAAAATTCTTAAAAATGCCCTTTTGCTGATTTGTTAATTTACTGTGCTCTGTGTGTAAGGTGCCCTGCTTGGTGGTCGATGTGCAGGTACATAGTGAAGTGGCACTTTCCCGATTAGACAGAAAAGGTTAGACTTCTGGCGGACACATCAGCAGTCACACAGGGAGGCCCGAACTTGGGGGACCGTGCACCTGCAGAGAGGCAGATCTGGCTGGACAGCTGTCCTGAAGCCTCTGGCCCCGGGCCCCAGGAATGCCGGGAGCACCCTTCCCGGGAAAGGCGCTTCTCCACGGGAACTCCCGAGCTGGACCTCTCAAAAACAGCGAAACATCTATTTTTTCAAAATACACACATGCATACGAAAGCCCGCAGTCACTAGCACACACACATTCATGGGTGTGTGACCCTCTGCCGGTGGCATGCATGGGAAGCCTACCTGATTCCGGCTCCTATGTTCACAGTTCCTGTCCACAGGACAGTGTGTGTTAGCCTCCTCTTCAAGGCTGACCCTAAACAAGCAGTGTTCCCGGGTGTCTTTGCAGGTGAATATTCCTTAACTCTGACACCATTGCATTCTCCTGGTTTTTATCTACAGTATTTTCTCTTTTCAAGACTCAGCATCCCCGTAATTGTAACTACCTATCCCACTGATCATTAATTCAGTGTATTCACAAGTCATTAGCGTCAACGACTTAGCTGGTAGTGAGGAAGCACCTGGTTTGAACACTCGGTGTGGCTCCATGTCCACCCACTAGCCACAGCTCTATACTCATTAAGATCCAAACAGGTCACCAAGTTCTACAAGTCAGTCTTCCAAACTGTGCTTCTTGGAACCTGATAGCCAAGGACTGTTGACAGTTCTGTAGTCAAAGGGAAACTTGGTCCCTATGTGGAGCCTCAGGATTCCTCAGAGCCTGGTAAAGAGGTTGGAAAGCTGTAGGGAAGAGAAGCAGCTGGAATCCAGGGCACAGTTCTGCTTTAAACCCACTCACCATGGGAGCTCCCGTATTCCTTCAAGACCATAAGGCTGACTTTGGTAGTGACAATGACTGCATGGTCAGCCGGGGCTGGGTATAGTCTGTCCATGCAGGGTCAGAAGTAGCATGCCCAAGGCAGCACACAGCCAGCTGGAGGAGAGAGGCTTGCATGAAAGGACAGGGACAACATTCATTAATAATGGACTGAAAGTCCCAAAGTATCTCAAAGGCTGGCACAGGAACTGGCACAAATGCAGATCTGCAAAGGCCCTCAGGAGGAGAAAGTGGGGAGCTGAGGATGGGGGAAGTGGGTGGCTGAGGATGGGGGAAGTCTGGGCGCCAAGGCGGGAGCAGCCCGAAGCAGCCAGGAGGAAGAGCCTCCCTCAGGAGCACGGCAGGTAGGGCTGGAAGCGGAGGCGTATTGGAGGGTCTATGGGTGGGTGGAACGTGGCCAGCCCAGCCTCTCTGGGAGACGGGAGGAAGCGGTCTGCTTTGGGGCAGAGACTGGTATGGCCCACACTGTCCAACTCAGTGCCTGGGTCAGGAAGCACCTCTAGACCCCTGCTGACTCTTAATCCCACTGGCTGTGCCAAGAGTTGGGGACAGGTGGGAGCTCAGGAGGGGACTGGGTCATGAGGGCGCTGCCCTGAGGAGTGGGTCAATCCACTCTCAGATTAATGCATTAGCTGTTACCGGGCTGTCTTGAGAGCCAATCTGTTGTGAGAGCCTGTGTGGCTGCATGGCCTAGATGCCCCCAACTTGTCTTGAGATGCTCTGCACCACCTCAGGCATCTGCAGAGTTGCATCAGCCAGAAGGTGCTCTCTCCATCAGGCCCTGACCTTGAACTTGCCAGTCTCCCAAACTGTGAGCCGAACAAACCTCTCTTCTTATGAATCACCCAGTCTGTGGTATTCAGTTACAGCCACAGAAAATGGACTCGACAATCAGATTTGCCTAGAAGCTTAGAAACATGTACCATGGAAGTGGGAACGGCAGAACTGGGGCTGCGGCCACTGGGAGGAGAGGGGCCCTCACGATGACTCCAAAGAACTAGGAAAACAAGCTGGGGGACTGAAGGGCCGTGGACGAGAGCAGCGGGCAGTGGGAAGAGGAGGAGCCCAGTGGAAGGCCTGTCACCTTGCTGCACCTGAGGTACAAGAGCGTCCCAGAGACACCAGGCAGAAGAGGAGCCTGGGGTGGATGTTCCGCTGGGAGCTGTAGCAGGTGAATTTTGCCTTTTCCAAGCAGCAGTGGGAAGTCTGCTGCCCCAGGCAGACTGGATCTGTTTCACTCTGTAAATGGTCAAGCGTGTCATTACACCTCGGCACTCTGGGCGCTGGCTGTTCAAGACAGCCTTTATCAAACATTAAATTGTATGAAATTATAATTAAATGACATAAAAAGCAAGTATATATACTTGGACATCCACATTCCCTCATTTTGTTTTCACATTTTCTATTCTCCACACCTTTAAGGCTAATTAAATGTCCTGCATTTGTATGTGGGGAACACAGCTTCTGCACGTGGGCAGCCGACATCAGCTCCCTCTGGGGTCCTCGGCCCCACAGATTGACGGATACTGCCACCAGGCACTGATTCTTAAGCCACGCATGGCAAGTGCTCCAGCAGGAAGCCAGGAGGGATTCAGCGACACCAGACATCCCCGGGACCATCCACAAGAGCAGCTTCCAAACCACTCACCCCCTGGAGGAGCCTTCTACTCAGTAAGCCCTCGGGGGGCTCCCATCCACCCTGCCCACCCTGCCCAGCTCTGCCTTCACCCCTGCTTTTGTTTTATCTGTGATGGACAGCCACTCTGTGCCGTGGTCACGTGTACCAGAACATGACCACGGATGCGGCAGGAAGGTTTTCCTGCCAGGAGGCTAAGGAAGGAGCGGGATCTGTAGTTAGGTGACCACCTCGGTGCCGTGGCCTGTGCTGGATAAGAGCAAATCCTTGCTCTTTGCCCATGAAGTGAGTGGGGAGCTGAAGTGACTGTTGCCCTCCACCCAGCAGCATTTCTTGGTGTTTCTGGAGCTTTCAAACACGTTGACACTCCAAAGAGGTGAAACATAGGAGCAGGAACCCTTTGTCTTGCACAAAGTATCAGATGACAGAATATTACTACAGTTTTGGGTTGAATTGCTATCTCCCAAAATACACATCCCTGTATTTGTCTGCAGAACCTGGGGATGTGGCCTCCCTTGCAGGAGCCCCACTCACTGGTGGGATGGAGTCCTA